>NC_057798.1:335778182-336078182 GCF_018294505.1 Triticum aestivum | reverse complement strand
TGGTGAGCGTATCTCACAAGAGCAGATAGTAGCAAGCAGGGTGTCTTGAAAATACCAGGCCTCGCTTCGACGATGGCCACGTGTATGTCCATTGAGCATGCAGTCAGTCGCATGGTGCTCAACATATCCATATGTGAACAATAGAGGTCGAGGATGTCACCGGGGAGATCGCTGCAGTCATGGCTCATAGGGATGCTGCATAGTTCAGGTTTGGTCATGGTGGAGTTTGGAAGGTTGGTGTTTTGGGGGCTTGATTTGCGGGGGTGAAGGCTCTCGATGCCGGAGAGGCTAGCGAGGGAATTTTGGTACTGGGGGAGGCGAGCGAGGCGAGGGTACGCGGGGTGTCGTGGGATAACAGGATCACCTATGGGGCTACCAGCCCCTTTATGGTTCGGCAAGGGGGAGCTCACGTTGCACAAAGAGCGGAGGCCATGATGCAACGCGGGGATGATGACTCTGGTGATTTTTACCCAGGTTCGGGCTGCTAGGAAGCGTAAAACCCTACTCCTGCTTTGGTGGATTATATGGAGGAACACAAAGAACACACAACGCTCGAGCCCAGCAAGGTGGCCTTGGGAGAGCTGCTACGCACGTACAAGTTTGTAAGGGTCCGAATCCTTTTTTAGGTCGCCTTGGACCTCCTTTTGTAGTTCAAGGGGTAACCATAGTGGCAAAATAGTCATTATCCTTGGCGGGGTTTTTGGTCTTGGCGTCCCCGGCAGGCCTGCCGGGCTTATCCTGGACTCGCTTCTAGGGAACCCTCGACCTGGCCGAGCTCTCCTTCTCGGCAAGGGAGGCCTTCTCAAGGTGATATCTTGCAATCTTGTTTTTCTTAGTGCGCTCCTTGATCTCACAAAGAGCGGATTCTCTAGCTTGTCCTTGCTTTGTATGTTGGTATTGGGTGCTCGATCGTTAGCACGCCTGAGTATAAGTTTGTTCAACAAACATGAATGTTTGTTGCACCGACACGGGGCCACAGTGAGATGATGAAGAGTGACCTCAGGATCTCTGGTGAGATAGAGATGGAGATGGAGAGGTGCTAGGGGAGAGGGAGACGAGGCTAGGCATGCTATACAACAGCGGTGACAGTGACTGCACAGTGCATAGGGTGAGGCTAACTTTGCTAACCCGAACACACCGCCTGGACTAGTGTCACCTCTGGCGCAGGGTCTTGTCACTTCATTGTGAGGACCGGATGAATAATATTTTGACCAACAAGTGTACTACAGTTGCACTACTACTAGTTGTAACATACATAGTAGTACTATATAGGGAAAAAGGTCGCGCTAGCATGCCTCTGGGTTCACTTCACCCTCCAGGTAGCATCCATATTGTGAGCATAACCGAATTCTCGTGCATGCGGAAGAGCGAAGAAGGCCTTTTTCTTTTTTGAGGATAACCGCATATTCCTTAACAAGAAAAGGTTGTGTCTCGCACGTAGGTGCTAATATCCATCCGAATCAGCTACGACACATTTTTTGCGTGCAAAGAGATGGATATGTTTGTATATCTGTTCATCCACCCAAGTTGGTTTTCCGTAGGTCCCACCTGTCAAGAGGGGTGCATAAATAAAAAGGAATCATAAAATGTTTCGCCACGGTGATTCGAAAGAGTGACCTCAAATAGCTAGTGGCACATGTAGCGATAGAAGGATGGGCACGTACACAGACACGTACCACTCCTACTATTGAATAATAGTAAGTATGATACCCGCATAGGCTTTTCGTTTTGCAGGTTGGTCTACCTAGCCATCTAATTAACTGCCTGCATGCCACTTCTTCCATTTCCTTCTCCATCAGGAACCAATTTTCCTCGGCTTCTTCACCTCTCCTTCATTTGCATTCAAACCCCACTAGATTCACACTGTTTTAACCTCTTCAGATACTCCTGGAGTAATTTTGAAGCCCCTTTAAATAATCATCTTCTTCTAGTTAGACTAGCCCCCTAATCTTAATACTCCAAACCATAGCCCTCAGGTCCAGTAGTTCCAAATGGCAAAAGAGATCCGTATGCAACTTTTTAGCATCAAACATGTCCTCATTCAAGGCTTGTTGAGCATAGCTGCTACCGTCACCAACCACCCAAGGGTTATTCGGGAGTGGATCAACAATGAATCCAACTCCCTCGAAAAGGTGGAGATGAAGGTCATTGGTCTCGACGCAGAGTACACGGGATAGGCCGACTGGAGAGCCCGAATACCCACCTGCTCCCCTCGCCATAAAGGCAAGGAGGCAGCACAACCAGTATATCAATATGATCTATAACACGACCTGGCCGCTAAAGTGGATCAAGAGATACCCTCCCAAAAGAAGAGACGGATACCAAGCATGGATCGACCAAAACGATAGAGTTCGCGATCAACATTAGGCACAAATGGATTCCGAGGTTCAACGTGATGTGGCTCGAATAAGGGGCCGCTCACCCAGTGTGCTTCACAAATGAGGTGATGCAACACCAATTCCCAGAGGGGTTTAAACTCATAAATATCAAGCCACACGATGGAACTACGGACCTGACTGTGTGGATTGAGGACTTTCTTCTCCACATTCGTATGGCACGGGGAGATGACCCCTCCACGGCATCAAATATCTGCCATTAAAGCTCAAAGGACCAGCCCGACATTGGTTGAACAGCCTCCTCGAACACTCCGCACGAAGCTGGGAAGAGCTCAAGGATTCTTTTCAAGCCAACTTTCAGGGCACCTATGTCTGGCCTCTGGATGCCGATGACTTGAGCCATGTGGTCCAACAGCCCTGGGAGTCAGCCCGACAATTCTGGAATCGGTTCCTGCCTAAAAAGAATCACATAGCCGACTGCCCGGATGCCGAAGCCATAGCCACGTTCAGGCACATTATCCAGGATGAATGGCTTCCGCGCTAGCTTGGCCAGGATAAGACGAAGACAATGGTGGCTCTTACCTTCCTTATGACCCGCTTTTGTGCGAGCAAATATAGCTCGTTGGCTCATAGAAGCACCAACCTAGAAGACCCCGACACTTTGGAAATCCGGGACGGCTGCGAAAAGCCACAACACAATAAAAATAAGCGTCAACACAACGGCGCCGAGGTCGATGACACGACAGTAAATGCCAGATCCCGTAATTCCAAGTCAGGGCCGTGAAAGAAGCCAACTAAAGGAAACCAGGACGAACCCACCAAGTTGGATGTTATCTTGGATAGGCCATGCCAGATACAGGGCACCATCGACAAGCCCGCCAACCACACCAACCGTAATTGTTGGGTAATTAAGTAGGCCGGCAAAGCTACAGCCGAAGACGTGGGAGAAAGTCCCCGTAACAAGTATGACGAGAAACCTCGCTGGCCGAACAACGAAGGCCAGAAACAATTCCCTCCTAAGGTTAAAACAGTGAACATGATCTATGCCCGATCGATCCCTTGCTGTTAACTGAACCCAAGTGATTCCTTTGCTACTGCTGCTAACTGAAGCCGATCGACCCTACTGCCTCTTGATGAACATTGAGTGTGGTGGTTGGTTGAACGAGTCGAGACATACATGGTTGGGGTTGGATGAACAGTCCCGGTGGGTATTGGATGAATAGGATCCCGTGGTAGTAGAGGCCGTTGCCACTGGATGAACAAGACCCCGATCGAGGAGGTGGGGTGGATGAATAGTAGCCCGTGGAGGGCTGGTTGAACAGGACCCCATGGAGGGGCTGGTTGAACAGGACCCCGTGGAGGGCTGGTTGAACAGTAGCCGGTGGAGGTTTGATGAACAGGACCAGTGGAGTGTTGGATGAACAGTAGCCGGTGGAGGCTGGAGGAAGTCGAGGTGGATGAACAGTAGTAGGTGGAGGCTAGAGGAAGTCGACGGTGGATGAACAGTAGCATGTGGAGTCCCGTTTTGTGGTACGCCACACCCCTCCCAATGAACATGACCCCTGTTTCGACCGTAGGAGGTCAAAGAGAAGTCCGTTTCCTCCGTTTTGCGGTACGCCACACCCTTTCCGATCAACAGGACCCCGTTTCAACAGTAGGAGCTCGAACAGAAGTCCATTTCCATCATTTTGCGGTACGCCAGACCCTTCCCAATGAACAGGACCCCATTCAATTGTACATGGTCTAACAGAAGGCCTGTTTCCTCCATTCTTCGGTACGCCAGGCCTCATTTCGGCTATTCCGTCTAAGCCGGTTGGCTCCCGATGAACACGACGTATTCCGTTGCCTCCCGATGAACCCGATGCATTCCGTTGCCTCCCCATGAACACGATGCAGTTTCTCCGTTCCAACCCAGCTGGTTGGCTTCCGATGAACAGGACATCGTTGCTGCCGTCCGTTGCCTCTCCTTGTACACGAGCCCTGGTCGTACAAATGCGCGAGTAGGCGTTCGAGACCCCGTCTGTATGTACGTACGTGGCCATATTTTTCGGCATCTGGCTGTACGTACGTGTACACGGTTTTGACTGGACTGCCTGAACTACTACGTCGGGGGCTCTACTACTACACGTGCCGCTGCTTGCTCGGCCACGGATCATCATTGCAGAGACACCGATCGACTAGTATTTACGTACACGTTCGCGACTAGAATGACAATGCTACGTACGCTTCGACCAGGTGGGTCCCGACTGTCAGGGAGGATAAGGAGGCACTCCCTTGCGTGCAACATTATTGATGGTGGATCCCAGTGGTCAGGGGAAAAAATCATTTTATTTGCCCGTAATATGGACACACTTCCTTGCGTGCGAAAATGTAGCTGGTAGGTCCTAGTTGTCTGGGGGAAATGTTTTTTCCACAATATACAGAGTCCCTTCCGGTGGGTCCCCGCTGTCAGGTGGAGGAATAATTATTTTACGCGTAATAAGGTTGCACTTCCTTGATGCGGCCGTGGACCCAGCTATCAGCCTGTCCACGTACTATCATCTTCCGATGGAAGTCGTTCCTTGACCATGTTGACCACGCCGCGCTGAGAGCACCAAGGCGGTGGACGACGGCGAGGCCTGGAAGGGGCTAACGCAGAGCTAGGGAAGACGCAGCAGTGGATGCCCATGCGGAGAGGAATACGCGGGTTGACTTGTTCGGCTGCGATGCGAGGCTGCCGTCGCCGCAGAATAACATGGGTTGTGGATGAGTAGACAGTAGAGGGATGGCCATGGCCTAGCCAGCGGTGGGAGTAGGGTGGGGTGGTGAGGCCTGCGTGGCAGCACAACCGGCCACTGGAGGCAGGAGCAGGCGGTCTCGCCGGAGCTGGTTTGGGCGGTTGGTGCAAGAAGAGCAGCGATTGAAGAAGCAGCAGGACCATTTGATTAAAATCCAACGATCAGTGCTGCTAGAATCATTTGTTGACTAAGTTGACAAAGCCCTACGTATGTGTTAACTTAGTAGGCCCATAGGTCAGCCTTCGAACCGGTGCGCCCCAGATGTCAGTGGGAGGAATCATTTTTTCGCATAATAAGGAGGTAGTTGCTTGCGTGCGGCCATGGACCATGGGGGTCCCTATTGTCAGCCTCTCCAAGTACATCCCTATTCCGATGACTGTCGTTTGTTGAATGTTGAGCACGCCGTGCCTAGTGCACCAACGCGATGGACGATAGTGAAGCCTTGGAATGGAACGACCCAGAGCCGGTGAAGACACAGCAGCGGATGCCCATACTGAGGAGAGTATGACGGTTGACTGGTTCAGTTGTGGCGTGAGGCTGTCGTCACTGGAGAATAACATGAGGTGCGGGTGGGTAGAGGAATGGCCAGGCTAGCGGAGGAAGTAGGGTGGGCCGGTGAAGCCTGCGCGGCATCACAACCGGCCACAAGAGGAGGGAGCAGGCAGTACCGCCGATGTTGGTTTAGGCAGCTAGAGCAGGAAGATTAGAGATTGATGAAGCACGTCGGCCATTGGATGGACATCCAACAGTCACTGCTGCTAGAATCGTGTGTTGACTGACAAAGCCTTGCGTAAACAAGTCAGCCTCAAAATCTATGGCGTGTACAACCCATTTTCTATTATGTTTATAATTTACTACCCATTTGCTAATTCATATGGAACTTATTGCAGCCCATTTTCCATTTTTAGAATTGTTGCCCATTTTCTGATCAGTGCCAGGGTTAAAAATTTGAACTAAAAAATGTGCAAAATTTTAAAAATTAGCATATTTTGCTGGGGAACAAAATATTCTTAATCCAAAAAATAGTAGCCATACTAAAACAAATTTAAAAATAAAGTAGTACTATGTCATGTTAAAATCCAATGAAATATAAAATATCAGTGAAGAACAAAAACAAAAAAGAAACTAATTGCCCATTTGCTATAACTTTTTTGGAATTTGCAACCACTTTCATATTACTTTTAAGATATACTACCCATACTCTTTGGACACGCCGGAATGCATCCCTCCTTGTCTTGAAAGATTTGTAGCCCAGTAAGTCGAAGAAAACAAATAAGCCTAGCTTGCGTATTCTTCAAGAAGAAATAGTGGGCTACCTATTTTCCTAAAGAAAAACCTGCTGGGCTGGTCATGTTGTTAGACGGGCCACACAGACCACACAACCCAGTTTATAGCCTGCTCCTCCAAACAAATCCTCAAAAAAAAGTTGTGCAATTCTGTCGTTAATTGACTATTGGTTGAAAATGATGTGGGTCCAGAATATCAGCAGGGTGGATTAGAGTAAAAAAACGAGGGGCGCATCTAAGTAGTAAAAGAGACGCTTGCTTGTGTTCAGGAGTGGACCTACTGGGTCTGTACTGTCATACTCACAACTACAGTCCTCTCCCGATTCACTATGTTGACAGGGCCGGACAGCAGCGTCGTGGTGAGCGCACCAAGGCGGAGGATAAAGTGGTGTTGCCAATGTGTTGGGCTGGGTTGGGCATTCATATCAAAAAATAATAAGGGCTGGAACTATTTACGACATTGACTATGATTTGCATGGGTCCGCTGGTTGCCGGAAGAAAATGGTGGGAGAAAAAAGACGGGTCGCTATCTTTGCCTAAGAATAATATCGACTGAATGTAATGACAATCTCATAGGAAATAATATCCTCCTGTTAAAATTTGACTTTTCAAATCGTGAATTTAAAGAACTGGTGCATGAGCATTTAGCTTTATTTATTTATTTATTTATTTATTTATTTAAATATTTATGTTTAGGGGACCATGAGCATGTACCTGGGCCGGATTCATGTGAGACCCTCCCTTCCAGTTAGTTATGGGCTCCTCTATTGGGCCTTCATCGGCGGGCTGCATGTTATCAACAAGTGGAAAATGTGTTCGGTACCAAAAATAGTATGCGCTACGTATGGTACGGGGCACTAAAGGATCGGACCGCGCAACGGCTTCCAAAACATTGTGTTTGTTGTTCTAACAACACGTTTATTCAACCAACAGACGAAATATACTACTGATTGTACATTGAAAACAGTAGCAGCAGCAACCGGGGCTGGGGGTGCAATAGAAGCAGCAGCAACCAGGGCTGGGGGTGCAACAGAAGCAGTAAGCAGGCCAGAAGAGTAAAGACACAACTCTCTCTTCCAAACCAAACATCAGCCATCATTACAAAAGGGCTACCAAAAAATAACAAGTGTATGCGTTAAGCTAAATAAAGAAAGTAATACACCAAAAGTGTACACATCTAACTAAGTGGCTTAGTTAGACGTTACTATTTATTAAGCCGTGGAGATTGGCTGACGGCTTGAACCACATGGGTGCTTGACGGGGAAAACTATAGCCAGCAGGTCTAAGTATGATACTTGCGACCCTCTCTCCTACTTTGGGCTGCAGAGCGTGGCGGCACATATCAGGGTATGGTGCATGGAGAGACGCATTGATAGAGGCAAAGGTGTCCCGTCTTTCGATGAGATGATGGATTTCACTTTGGTGGAACTCGACTTTGATGATCCGACTACGAACGTGCGAGGACGTCGCGCCTTAGCAATCGCTAAACCAAGTCCGAGAGGTTATTGACCACGCCGGAGCACGATCAACCTGACCATGAGGGTCTGTTTCCTGCGAGCAAATAAAGAACAAGCAAGAAACTGAGATTGCAATCTAGATATTGCGAATATAAGATGAAAGCTTTATTGATCAAGGCGGGTTTCTGTGACGCCTTTGCATGGTCATTGAACACAAACGAAGTACACGAAGTTGTAGCTATGGCGAACTTTAATCTAAACAAAACCCAAAGTCTAAACGACGCCCTAAGGGCTGTATATATGGAGGAAGAGCGGGGAATTTCGTGGCCCCTGAGGGAGGGGTCTGAAACCAACCCTAACTCTTGTTTCCCCATACATACGGACTCTAAAAATAGCCTGTACTTATGTATTTAGAAATTACATGGGCCTGGCCCAATAAAAAGGTGACGCAGCACCTAGAATAGCCTGTGGACGAAAATTATGAAGTAGCATCTTGTATATTTTGTCCAAGGCTTCATGCACTCATTATGGTGGCTTCAACGTCCTGAAATCATCACTTGTAGCTCCGTTCTTGTTCCCCTTGCGCATGCCATCATCTCCATGCTTGTTCTTGATCCAATGTTCATCCTTCTCCAAGCTAGGCCCTTCATTAGTAAGCAAAACAAATGTATCAAATTTAGGCAGCATCATATTCTCATGAACATTAGAATCATTACCAAGAAACGAAAGTACCTGGTAATTTAATTGGCGTGCGCGAGCTCTAGTAATTGGTCCAGTGTGTATAGCAGTAGGGGTTGTGGGTGTAACAATAGTATTGATGTCCTCATCATCCTCCCCTTCTTGAAATGAAGTCATCCTCGATGGAAGTTCATCTTCCTCTCCCAAATAAGGCTTCAAATCTGCAATGTTAAAAGTGGGACTAACCCCAAAATCTGCAGGCAACTCAAGTTTATATGCATTATCATTTATTTTCTCTAACACCTTAAAGGGACCATCAGCACGTGGCATTAGCTTTGATTTGCGCAAATCAGGAAATCTATCCTTATGCAAATGTAACCAAACAAGATCTCCAGGTGCAAACACAACATGTTTTCTACCCTTATCTCCAGCAAGTTTATATTTACCATTCATACGCTCAATGTTTTCCTTAGTTAACTCATGCATTTTTAAAATCAATTCAGCATGTTGTTTAGCATCAAAATTAACCTTCTCCGAAGATGGAAGAGGCAACAAATTAATAGGTGCACGAGGTAGAAAACCATACACAACTTCAAAAGGGCACATCTTAGTAGTAGAATGCAATGAACGATTATAAGCAAATTCAATATGAGGCAAGCATTCCTCCCACATTTTCTTATTATTCTTCAAGAAAGCCCTAAGCATAGTAGACAATGTTATATTGACTACTTCAGTTTGTCCATCAGTTTGGGGGTGACAAGTAGTACTAAAAAGCAGTTTAGTCCCCAACTTAGCCCATAAACATCTCCAAAAGTGGCTAAGAAATTTAGTATCATGATCTGAAACAATAGTATTTGGCACACCATGCAAGCGAATAATTTCACGAAAGAACAAATCAGCAACATTAACAGCATCATCAGCTTTATTACATGGTATAAAGTGTGCCATTTTCGAGAATCTATCCACGACAACAAATATGCTATCCTTCCCCTTCTTTGTTCGAGGTAAACCTAAAACAAAGTCCATAGATATATCCTCCCAAGGAACACTAGGTACAGGCAAAGGCATATATAAACCATGAGGATTGAGTCGTGATACAATTCCACTAGGCCCACTCAATTTTTCAGAAAAATATGCAACAGGTTTGCCATCTTGTAATAACACACCTCCTAATACAATTCCACTAGCATCACATTCAAGCTCAAAAGTCTTATTAAAATCAGGAAGCTGGAGTAAAGGAGCATGTGTCAACTTATATTTCAATACCGTGAAGGCTTCTTCCTGTGCGGTACCCCAAAGAAAAGGCACATCTTTCTTTGTAAGCTCATTGAGAGGTGCAGCAATGGTGCTGAACTCTCTCACAAAATGCCTATAGAATCCAGCAGGGCAAAGAAAACTCCTCACTTGTGTGACCGTTTTGGGCTGCGGCCAACTCTCAATAGCGTCAATCTTGGCTTTACCAACTTCAATTCCCTGTGGAGTAACAACATAGCCAAGAAAAGATACTCGGTCGGTGCAAAAGGTGCACTTCCCAAGGTTACCAAACAAACGTGCATCACGTAGAGCAATAAAAACAGCACGTAAGTGTTCCAAATGTTCTTCCAAAGATCTGCTATAAATCAATATGTCATCAAAGTAAACTACCACAAATCATCCAATGAAAACACGTCAAACTTTGTTCATTAATCTCATGAAAGTACTAGGTGCTTTAGTTAATCCAAAAGGCATGACTAACCACTCATATAATCCAAACTTAGTTTTAAATGCTGTTTTCCATTCATCTCCCAATTTCATACGAATTTGATGGTATCCACTACGCAAATCAACTTTGGAGAATATTGTAGAGCCACTCAATTCATCAAGCATATCATCTAGCCTAGGAATAGGATGACGATAACGAATAGTAATATTATTAATGCCTCTACAATCAACACACATACGTGATGTACCATCCTTTTTCGGCACTAGAATAATAGGAACAACACAAGGACAAAGGGATTCGCGTATATAACCTTTGTCGAGAAGCTCTTGTACTTGACGCATAATCTCCTTCGTCTCCTCTGGATTGGTACGGTATGGCGCACGGTTTGGCAGTGAAGCACTAGGAATTAAGTCAATCTGATGCTCAATCCCTCGAATAGGCGGTAATCCCGGTGGCACGTCTTGTGGAAAGACGTCATCGAACTCCTGCAAAATGTTAGTGACAGCAGGAGGCAAAGAGGAAGGCACGTCCTCGAATGTAAATAATGCCTCTTTGCACACAAAGGAATAGCAAACAGATTTGTTGAAATCTAGCTCATCAATATCTGATTTGGTGGCAAATAAACATGCACTTTTCAATTTAATTTCAAAAGCAACACTAGATGGTTTATTATTAGGCTTCATTTGTTGCTCAAATTCTTTTGCCACAATCTGATTTTCACTCTTATTCTTCTCCTGTTTTGCTTTATTAGCTCAATTAATATCATCTTTCAAAATAGAATCAGGAGTCATAGGAAGCAAAGTAATATTTTTATCCTTATGAACAAGAGTATACTGATTGTTTCTACCATGGTGTACAGAATATTTATCAAATTGCCATGGTCTACCAAGTAATAAGGAACATGCTTGCATAGGTACCACATCACAATCAACATAATCAGCATATGTAGAGATACTAAAATGCACACGAACAGTACGTGTTACGTTAACCTTGCCACTGTTGTTGAACCATTGGATGTAGTAAGGATGTGGATGTGGTCTTGTGGTGAGAGAAAGCTTCTCCACCATCTCCATGCTAGCCAAGTTGTTGCAGCTCCCTCCGTCTATGATGACGCGCACAGAACGTTCCTTCACAACTCCCTTGGTATGGAACAAATTGTGCCTCTGATTTTGCTTAGCTTGTGTGACCTGCACACTCAAACCATGTTGAGCAACTAAACATTCATACCAGTCAGCATCTTCAAGAGCCATGTATTGCGTCTCATGATCAGAATCATCTCCACCATGTTCTTCACGTGTAATAAGAGCCAAAGTCTCCTCATCATAGTCACTAGCGGACTCATACCCACCATCCTCGGTAGCAATCATCACACGCTGAGATTTGCATTCTCTCGCATAATGACCTCTTCCCTTACAAAGACAACAAATAATATCACTTGTGTGCCCTGTTGATACCGTGGAAGAAGATGAACTCTGTGCAGGCCCAGCAGGTGCGCTCTTGGCAGATAATGGTGGTTGTGCCTGTTTTCTTGTATCACGGGTGGAGGTGGCACCTGATTGAGGTGCTGGTGCAGTTCAGGTAGAAGATGCACGCGGTGTCCATGATGAAGTTCGGCCTACAGAAAAGTTAGTTCGCGCCAATGCTTGTCGATCCTGCACTTCACGTTCAGCTTTACAAGCAAGATGGAATAAACGAGTGATATTAGTGTACTCCTTATAGTCTAGAATGGTCTGAATCTCTCTATTTAATCCACCCAGGAAATGTGCAAGCATAGCTTCATTCTCCTCAACAATACCACATCTAATTATGTCAGTTTGTAATTCCTGATAATATTCTTCTACAGAATTTTTCCCTTGTCTTAAGCGCTGCAATTTTTGAAGCAATTCACGTTGATAATATGGTGGAACCCAACGAGTACGCATAGCAGTTTTCAAAGCAGCCCAAGTAGTTGGAATAGGATATAATCTACAATGTTCAGACCACCATACACATGCAAAACTAGTGAAAGCACAAACAGCAGCGGCAACCTGTCTTTCCTTGGGATATTGTAAACATGTAAGTCGTTGTTCAGTTTCTAACTCACAAGTAAGATATATATCAGGAACATATCTACCCTCAAATGGTGGAATATTTAAATTCAGTTTAGGAAGATGGTCATGATCTCATACCTGAGGGAGAGCCCTACCATTGTGATTATTTGCATGTGGACGACCTGGTGGTTGTGGTGCAGGTGGTTGCACGTAGTTCTGATTTTGATCAACCTCATCCTCGTAATCTCCCACATAATCATCCTCCTCCGCATCAGCAGCAATAGCCACAGAAGTATCAACAGCAGCACCAACAGTTTGGCCAAACACAAGAGGGACACGGCTCGCTCGGCGGAGGGCTGTTTCGCGACGTGGAGGTAGTTGTTGTTGTTGTTGGAGAGGTGCGTTAGGTGCAGCGGGTGGTGGTGGTGGAAGACGCGCGAGCAATTCATTAAACTTGTTATCGAGCTTTGTTTCGAACATCTTCCCGATGCCATCTATCTTCTCCATGGCCTCTTTAAATCTGTTTAGCACATCTTGCACCTGTCCACTCATCATTTGCTGAAATTTATCATGCAAATCCTTATTCGTCATGTTCTTCCAGTCAGTCTCGTCGGCTTGTGATCCTGGCATGGTTAGCAGCAATAAAAACACACAAGAATATGATCCTACAGACTACTAACAAGAGGTTGTGGTGGGTGTCACAAATCCGTCAAGCAAATCTCAAATTCTTACTAGTTCTTACCCAGCAGCAGGCGGTGATCGACAACCGTTGTAGTCAAAACTCTCAAAGCTTGGATAGAGCGATTACCAGGGAGAGTCAAACGAACGACGTAGATGTATGTGGAGCTGGGAAGTCTTATAATACGGTAGCAAAAAGGATCAGCAATAATCAATTCAGAGATGCAAAGTTGAATAAACGCTCAACGACGGTACTGTGCTGGTCCTAGGCTAGACTGTGCTAGAGACGCGAGCCTAGAACACCAACAAAATCACGGCGCGGCACGTAAACAAGGGAGGAGCACACTCTGAATTTTTTCCCCTCTTTTTTTCCTTTATTTTTGCACTTTTTTCCTCTCTTTTTTTTTGCTCCGCAACAATTTTTTTTCAAAAAAGTCTACAAATGGTCTAAAAACTGCCTAGCCAGAATTTCCCAGACTTAGTTTTTTTTTGAGTTTGGAACTATTTCTCTACTGCGGGTAGCACGGAACTTGGGGAGTCCTTCTTTGTCACGAATCGGAGTATTGCGTGATCTGGAAATCCAAAACAGAGTAACAAAATACTGGACTCGGAATAGGACTGGTGGCAGAGATGAAACTGGTGGAACTCGGACTGGTGGCGGAGATGAATCTGGTGGAACTCAGACTGGTGGCGGATATATGTTGCAGGTGGACTCGGATTGGCGTGATGGTGTCGGATATGTGGTGGCGTATATGGTCTCAGATTGGAAGTGAATATGTGGTGGTGCTATGTGGCAGCAGCGACGATGATGATGCGATGGTGATATATGGCAGCGGCGACGTGACAACCTGTGAACAGAACTCGAAACTCTAAAGGACTAGACGCTAAGACCAGCAACTTAACACGATGATGCAACCGCAAATTCAACAAAGCAAATACAGAAAAGATTATGCAAAGGCTCAGATTGTTTTGGATGGGATGAACTAACCCTAATTTTTTTTGGCTTTTTCGTGGACTATAGGTATGAAGAACAGAATCGATCTAAACTATGAAAAACTGTAAAATCTCACCGAGCAACCTGGAAATCTGATACCACTTGATAGAGGCAAAGGTGTCCCGTCTTTCAATGAGACGATGTATTTCACTTTGGTGGAAGTCGACTTTGACGATCCGACTACGAAAGTGCGAGGACGTCGCGCCTTAGCAATCGCTAAACCAACTCCGAGAGGTTATTGACCACGCCGGAGCATGATCAACCTGACCACGAGGGTCTGTTTCCTGCGAGCAAACGAAGAACAAGCCAGAAACTAAGATTGTAATCTGGATATTGCGAATATAAGATGAAAGCTTTATTGATCAAGGTGGGGTTCTATGACGCCTTTGTCTGGTCGTTGAACACAAACGAAGTACGCGAAGTTGCAGCTATGGCGAACTTTAATCTAAACAAAACCCAAAGTCTAAACGATGCCCTAAGGGATGTATATATGGAGGAAGAGCGGGGAATTTCGTGGCCCCTGAGGGAGGGGTCTGAAAACAACCATAACCCTTGTTTCCCCATACATACGGACTCTAAAAATAGCCTATACTTATGTATTTCGAAATTACATGGGCCTGGCCCAATAAAAAGGTGACGCAACACCTAGAATAGCCTGTGGACGAAAATTATGAAGTAGCGTCTTGTATATTTCGTCCAAGGCTTCATGCCCTCATTATGGTGGCTTCAACGTCCTGAAATCATCACTTGTAGCTCCGTTCTTGTTCCCCTTGCGCATGCCATCATCTCCATGCTTGTTCTTAATCCAGTGTTCATCCTTCTCCAAGCTAGGCCCTTCATTTGTAAGCAAAACAAATGTATCCAATTTAGGCAGCATCATATTCTCATGAACATTAGAATCATTACAAAGAAACGAAAGTACCTGGTAATTTAATTGGCATGCGCGAGCTCTAGTAGTTGGTCCAGTATGTATAGCAGTAGGGGCTGTGGGTGTAACAATAGTATTGATGCCCTCATCACGCATGGTACATTGTGTACACACAGTTTTGCCTGATGAGTGAAACCATTATCTCCTGGTTAATCGGATAATTCAGTCCAAGAAAGAGAGAGCGTGTACCAAGGCTACTTACCAGCCTCCAATCAAAAATTGCTGAAGGCCTGGAGAAGATGGGATCCTGCTAAAAGACCTTGCGGTGACTGTGATTGTATTCCACGAAACAACGTGTCTGGTACGTGTGAACGATCATCATTCGTTCTTCGTTGTCTGGTCAAGCCAGGAACTACCTGCAACTGCCATGCCAGTTTTCTTTGAAAGGTTCCGGGATAAGGAAGGGTAGGGACACCAGGAGGCCTACGCCATCATATCAAGTTGGAGTCAAATAAAAAAGGGCTCGTACTATAGTCAATCTTAAGAACAACATGTTCTGAGCATGAATATTTTTTCAGTAAATGTTGACAGTAATATAAGCAAGCCATCATGATATCATTAGAAAGTAACATACTGCTATAACAGCTGTTTGTGGCGATGAGGAGTAGGCCAACAATATGTCCATCCATAGAAGGAGTCCACAGCGTAAATGAAGCCCTTGTATTCAATGGCATCAGATAACCATGGAGGATGTATGATCCTGCGATGGACATGCAGATTTATCCACTTACCGCGGTGACCTGTCAGATAGGCCAGACCGCGGTTGAAGAACGCAATTAGCCTGAAGTCTTTATACGTAGATCTTGTGGGCACTTGGCAGATTACAACCTTGAGCAAATCAAACTTGGTATCATGTTGGCTACCGTAAGATTCCGAGTATTCTGGGCCGCGGTGCCAAAGCAGTGAAGTATTAATCAAAGGGAGGGGGATCAATCACCAGGTGTAGACCTCCACGAGCATCCAACTACCATGACCGCCGATGAGCACCATCCAAGAAGTGTTCATGCCGACCTAGTATGTACATACCGTTAATGTAGTTGAGGGTGGCAGGGATCGGATCGCAGTCGAGGGGGTTGATGCTCGCCACCCTACGATCGTTATGCTGCATGACATGCCGTTTCTGAAGATCAGGCGACATCAGCAAGCAAGGAGCTGGCTTAAAAAGCTCCGGCCTGAGGGCTTTGAGTAAACGGTACAACCTCGAATAGCAGGCGGTGAGCGGCATGGTACTGAGATTGTCCACATGCGAAACAATGAGCTTGATTACCTCTGTGGGGAGCGAATTCCAGCCACTGTTTTGGCGAACGCTGATTGGTTCTGCCATTGTTTGTGCTTGGGTTTCGGAAGAGGGGGGAGGCGCCTAGCGGGGATGGAAGAATGGACGATTATGTGCGAACGAGGATGGAGAAGCGAATATGTGTTGCGGGAAGTGGACAGGTGATGATGACAATGTAGCTGCAACATGCTGCTTGACTTACGAGACGCATTCCAACAGCGTAGGGTCATATCGATGCCAGACAACTTGCTTGAGTGATCATAGTACCTAATACTATGCCCTAGATTTTTTGCATATAGTGGAGTAGGACTCTCCTCTACTACTAGCACCAGAGGAGTAGTATATTTTAAAATAGTTACAAACTTCAATGATGTCGGCATTCTGGGAACGGGGGTCCCCAGACATGCCTGCCTCCCGCCTGCGGCGTGGCTCAGCAGTGGCCCAGTATGGCCCGTCTTGATCAACCCAAGTTCAAGACCCTCGCGAGGGTCCAAGCCTCACGGGGCGGACGACACAAGGCCCCGTCAGGGGCGGCCTCGCCAGGCAGGCTCGCGAGGAGGCGGAGAGATCAAGGTAAGGAGTACCTCGCGAGGTGCTCGTGACGCAAGCCATGACGACCAAGACTAGGCGGGCGCCAGCCTGCGCAGTGTCCTCCTCTTTGGTGCAAAGGGGGCAAGCGCAGGCGCGGAGTATCGAGGCATCAGGCAAAGGTTCCATATCGGTGCAACAAGACCAAGACCAGCAGGATGGCAGGACGGAGGTCACCATGGAGCCCAAGGCGACATCATCATCAGTGCCTTTTGCAGTCAAAGACCACCTTTAGTCAGGATAGCTTGTACTAGTTGTCCCCTTTCAAAATGGCCGTTGTTAGCTCCCTTCCTGCTCAATATCTGGGAAGAGGACCAGGGCCTTTATATATAGAGATAGCCACCACAGTAGAAAGGGGGGATCATCTCATCTAGAGCCAACAAAGACGGATCAATTCCTCTCCAAGCACACTACCACAAGAACACCCCTCGCGAGGCTGTTCTTCCTCTGTACTGTTCATCATTAGCCCAAGAGGCAATCCACCACACCACACGCTGGATTAGGGTATTACACCACAACGGTGGCCCGAACCAGTATAAACCCCGTGTCTCTTGTGTTGTTCATCGTGCTAGCTAGAATTGCGTCGAGGTTTTGGGGCATGAATCAGTAAGGAGAAGATCTTCGTGCGCACCCTAGAGTTCGAACCTTAAGGGTTTTGCCAGAACCCGATATCCGACATTTGGTGCACCGGAATCTTCTTTCTGCCGTTCTGCGTTCCATCACTTCGTCGCATCCATGGCAGATGCTCGCCGAGCTCGCGCCGAGCGCCGGGATGCTCTCGCCGCCCGCGCTACATTTGGTGGGCCTTCTCACCGTTCTCCGTCACCTGCCATCAACGCTGCCACTGGCTCGGCGGGGAACGAGCAGCAAGCATCATCTCTGCATCCCTCGGTGCGGCGGGAAGGCCGCAACGCCACTCTGTCGTTGACTCCAGCTGGTTTGTCATCTCACGCCCGTCGTGCTCCCACGGACATGCAGGCCACGTTGCTCCTGGCACATGAGCTCCTGCACTACCGCCCCATCGACGACCTCTACGAGGAGTGGCTCGCTCGCATCACCGAGCTCGTCAGTGCCGCAGGGGGCTCTCCTGCGCCGTCCCTCTCGCTGCCTCGCCCTCCGTCCTACATGGGTGATGCGGCTCAAGGGGTGCCGCCGCCACCTCCTCCCCAAGAAGGTGCCCTGGCTCCAAGGCGCATGGCCCCTAGACGAGACCCACCGCGTCCAGCGCCCGCGCAACAAGAAAGGAGCTGCCAAGAAATCCCTCGGCCTCAAGAAGGCGCTCGCGTGCTCCCTGCTGCAGCATGGCAAGACCGCATCCCTGCACCAGCATGCCAAGACCCCATGCTGCCCCTGGCGGTGGCACGCGGGAACCATCAAGATTAGGCTCCGCGTCCGCAAAAGGCTCCGGTGGCCACCGCAGGGTGCCGCGCCTTCACCATCGAGCTACGCAGCGTCGCCTGGCCAGGCAAGTTCAAGCCGGATCTGCCTCCTTGCTACGACGACACTGTCGACCCCGTGGAGTTCCTGCAGCTCTACGAGCCGGGCATCGAGGCGGCCAACGGAGAAGAAAAGTTCATGGCGAACTTGTTTCCCATGGTGCTCAAGGACGGTGCCTGCACCTGGCTCCTGAACCTGCCTCCCGGCTGGATCTCCTCTTGGGACGAGATGCACAGCCGTTTCATCGCCAACTTCCAGGGCACTCGCGATCGCCCCCTGGTCGTGGGTGACCTGCGCCGCATCAAGCAGCAGCCTGGAGAGACCCTGCAGAAGTACATCCAGCGCTTCAACAACGCTCGCCTCAAGATTCCCAAGGTGACTGAGGAGGCCATCATCTCAGAGTTCTCCGATGGCGTCCGCGATGTCAAGATGAAGGAGGAGCTTGCCATCCACGAGGATCTATGCACATCTCTAGAGTTATTCAACCTGGCGACCAAGTACGCGCGAGCTGAGGAGGGGCGCCTCTCCCTCCTTGAGCTTCCAGCTGCGGACCTAGAAGAGAAGAAAGCTAAGGCCAAGGACGTGAAGAGCGAAGGAGCGGCCATACTCGCGGCAGAACCAGACACGAAGCGCGGCAGGGATCAGCCAGAGTCCTCCAAGGGTAGCCGATTCTGCGCCTACCACAACCTCTACACCCACAGCAGCAACAAATGCCAGGAGCTCAGAGCCGTTCGAGAAGGATGCATCGGTCAATGCCTCGAGCGTAACGACCGGGGCTACGACCGAGGAGGAGGAAGAGGTGGAGGACGATGGGACGATCGAGGCCCTCGACAGGCGTGGAATGACCGACCTCGCGAGGATCGCTGGCAGGACCAGCCTCGCGAGGGGGCTTGGAGGGATCAGCCTCGCGAGGATCGCCCACAGGGTAACGTAGGCATTCCTCCTCCGCCACCACCGTCGAGAAGGAATGATGACCACCACTAGGATGAGGGGGCTGGGGGCTTCCAGGAGCCACGCGCTATCGCTTGCATCTTGGGCGGTGCCCAGGCCCCAGCCTCTCAGCGCATCTTCAAGCAGTTTGCTCGCGAGGTGAATGCACTCCTCCCCAGGCTCGAGGCCACGCGCCCGCTCAGGTGGTCCACGTGCGCCATCACTTTTAGCTCAGCAGATCAACTCAAGTGTGCGGCCACAGCCGGCGTCCTCCCAATGCTTTGTTCCCCAGTCATCAGCAATGTGCAAGTTACCAGGACCCTCATTGATGGCGGCGCGGGACTCAACATTCTGTCCGTCAAGACGTTCAGCAACCTTCAAGTGCCATATGATCAACTTCAGCCAACCAAGCCTTTATCAGGAGTTACTGATGGCTCCACCACTCCGATATGGCAGGTGCGCCTTCCTGTCACTTCCGGACAGCACAAGAACTACCGCACCGAGCTCATCGACTTTGACGTTGCCCACATTCGCCTGCCATACAATGCCATCCTCGGGTATCCAGCCCTGGCCAAGTTCATGGCAGTGACCCACTATGGTTACAACGTCCTCAAGATGCCAGGGAGCGGCCGAATCATCACAGTCCCCTGCGAAGAGAAGGATGCAGTGTGCTCTCTAGAGCGCGCCTTCCAAGCTGCATCGATCGAGGACCCAGACAGCAAGAGCAAGAACCCTCCTGAGGAAGTTCCCAAGAAGAAGAAGACATCACCCAACTCAAGGCCTCGGGAGGTTGGCATCTCTGGAGGTATCGCATTAGGATCCGCGCCCGTGCAAGGGGCGCCTCCCTCCATCGCATAGGAAGGCGTGCCCGGCGCCCTCCTCGGGCAGGGCTCGGGGGCTCTCTTTTGGAGGGCCTTAGACTTTGCCAAGATCACGAAGGAGGCACTCGTGCACCACTTGGAGGCATGCTTCGCAGCACATTTCCCTCAGGAAGGCATAGGGCAAGGAAGGGCCAACCCTCAGGAGTTCATCACCAAGACCACTCAGGAGCTGCAGGAATCAAGAGTCATACACGGCGATCACCGTCTACCTCGCGCTACTCCCCATCCAGGCGAGGATGGCGGGCTGCGCGTCTGCATCGACTACCCAGGGCTCAACCGAGCCACGTCTCAGGAGCACTCTAGCCTTCGCGCGTGGGACATTGTGAGGGTCCTCCGCACAGCTACGTTCGCATGCCTTTGGCCTGCTGAACACGGCTGCCACTCACCAGCGCTTTCTGTAGAGCATTCTGGCAGCTCAGGATGCCAGGCACCACACGGTCCTGGCGGAGATGGAGATGGTCCTCGAGGAACCGCTTGGACCCCCAGAGCCTCCCAAGGCTCAGGGCTCCGGTGGCTCGTGAGGGTCGGCCTATTCACTGCGCACCTTCAGCTACTTCAACACCCCCTCTACAATCGTATCAGGTGACATCTTTTGAGTTCATTTCAGCTGGGAGTGCCCTCAGGGCAGCATCATTCCCAGGTCATGTGGGTTTGTCACTGTGGCATGTATCCCTTTTGCTTATGTCTTTAGTTTACCTTGCTGGGGGCGCCCCTCGGGCTGCATCATCCCCAAGCCGCTCGGGCCTGACCCAGTGGCATGTATCCTTCCTGCTTTTATCTAAGCTGATTTGCCTCTCATGCTTAACCTGCCTATGATTATCATCTGTCGCCCACCACGGGCCTTCTCTCCCTCATGCAAATCGCTTGCACATTAAAAGGGGGGCGCCTGAGCATCGGGACTCAGGAGCTCTTACTGGCTCTCCAGCCCTCACCCCCTGGCCTTGTCCACGGCATTGTGACCTGGCATACTAGCGGCGACTGAGCTCGCTCGAGGGCCGGGACCTAAGGACGTAGAGCATTTATATCTAACCATCTCGCAAGAACACACAGCCGCCCAAGGCTCCAGACCAGGCGCAACCCGCCTTGAGGTAGGGCCTCGTGAGTCCCGTGCTGGCTCACAAGTGCCCAGATACACCTCGTCTAGCCCTGCTGTGCAAGCCACGTGTCAGGGCGGGGCTGTACACGCCGTGGGGGCTCCTCCTGGAGGGCCCCTCCCCGCCCACGTACCAGTGGAAGTACCATGCTCCGCGCTGGTTGACGACACTGCCAAGGAGCGGCTATGCCCGTAGACATACGGAAGCGCTATGCTCCGCGCTGGTGATAAACAACTGAGGGCGGCCCACAGTCATACCAACCTCAGGGAGCCCAGAGGTTAGTGTCTGGCCTCATCGCAACGCCTCCCCTCAGGAGCGCCACGCGAGGGGGCTGGCCACGGGGGTTGTGCCCGGGTCACGCCCGAGCGCACGCCACCCAGCCAGGTCCTTCGGACCTGGTCGTCGCACGCCCCTCGCCGAGCAGAGCCAAGGTATGAGGACCATTTGAGTGTCAAGGGGGACTCCTGAGCATCGCGACTCAGGAGCCTAACTGGTCACGTAGCCCCTCACTCCTTAGTTCCGCAAGGCTAACAACGGTTGAGGTATGCGCGGGGCCGGGCCCTGCCGACGTAGAATGCTAGATCCACCCCTACACTCCCTACCTATTTGTTGTTTGCGCGTCAAGGGGGACTCCTGAGCATCGCGACTCAGGAGCCTAACTTGCCACATAGCCCCTCACTCCTTGGTTCTGTCCTGGTGATCCGGTCGGGGCTAACAACGATTGAGGTATGCGCGGGGCCGGGCCCTGTCGACGTAGAACACAAAGCAAATAGGAAGGAAACCGCAAAATCTCGAAGCAAATCCGGAAGCAAATATTACAAACCATAATCGTCTTCAAGATACCAAACACAAGTTTAAACGCCTCCACGAGGCACTGTGCATATTGCAGGAATTGAAATAGGAAAGAGGCTGCGAGAAGATTACCCTTGGGCAACACCGTCATTCGCCAGCAGCCCCGCCTCCGTGGTGGTGTTGCCTTCGTCAGCTTCACCTCCCGAGGCCGCGGAATCAGCAGTACCTGCCTTGGGCGCATTGGCGAAGGCGTGGAACTTCGCCAGCAGGGCTTCCGCTTGGCCCTTCACGGCTTCAGCAGCAGCGGCGGAGTGCTTGGCGTCCACAGGCTCCAGCAGGTCGTCGAGGTTGGTGCCAGGGTCGCAAAGGTAGACGTGGGTGAGGACACGCGTTAGCGCCGCAGAAGAAAGGACGCGAGCTTCAACCTCGGCCATGGGGCCGACACCGGTCACGACTTCCTCAAGCGCTTCGACCAAGAAGGGAAGCAGCTGGGCGGGGCCGTCCTTGGCCCCGGCCAGCGGCTTCTCTAGGACACCATCATAGAGCGTCTTCAGCGCCTTGTGAGATCTCACCTCAAGATCCGCGAAGGCCACGCGGTCCTTGGCCAGGACCTTCACCTTGGCATCCAGCTCGGCCCTCTCCGTCTTCAGTTTCTGCTCCAGCGTCTTCAGTCGGCTGCGCTCAGCGGACAGCTCAAGGTCTCGGCCCCCGATAGTGTCGTCCCGAGCCTTCATCTCCTCCTTCACCTGGCGGTCGCGAGCTTCCTTGGCGAGCTCATCGCTTAGACCCTACAACTCGACCTCCATCGCCTTGCAACGGTCATGGGTGGCCGTGGCGTCATTCAGTGCCGCATCGCGGGCGGCTGCGGCCTGTGTGGCGGTTTGCTTCTCCTCCTTAGAAGCTGCCGCAGCCCGGCTCATCGCCGCTTGGACAGAGGCGTCAGAGTGAGCCCAGCCAGAAACTAGCTCCAGGCGCCCGGCTACCAGGTGGGAGTTGGCGCCCTGGAGGTCTTCTCGCAGCCGGCCCATCTCAACAAGGGCGCGGTCCAAGACAGTAGAGGAGGCAGAGGAGTCCGGAACCAGCGGTGTAGGAGAAGAAGGTGGCAACGTGATCACGGCTTGGGAGACTGGAAGCTCCTGAGTCTTGTCCACCTCAGCAATGGCATCAGCCACCGGCACCTCTAGAGTCAGCGAGGCCATGGGGTTGGCACCTTGTCAGAGAGCTCCTCCAGGCCTCGCGAGGACGATCAGGCAGGGGAGGTGCAAGATCCACTTCCTCCCCTTCCCACGGGCGAAGGCGCAGCTGCGGCAGATGAGCCTGCCCCAAGCGGAGCCGCCATGTCCCCCTTCAGCTTCTTCGCCGCAAGCGGCAGCCTTGCCAAGTGATGGAGAACGTCAAGCCTCGGTAGCAAAAATAAGAGCAAGACGGAGTTTGAGCACTTACTGGTCAATCACGACATAGGTCAGCGGCCTCTTACTGAGCTTAAAGCCCGTAAGCCTCGTGGTCCGGGGTGCAGCCTCGAGAGGTCCAGGAGTGGAGGAAGGTGTACCAGAAGGGCTGGAGCTAGCCTCGGGCGGTGCCTGAGCTGGAGTAGCCCCTCGAGAGATCAGCCCCGACCTGTCTTTCTTAGGGATCATGGGCGGGTCCTCTGCCTCTTGCCTGGCGTCGGCCTCGTCGTCGTCCGGCAAGGTGCGGAGGATGCTGGCCCTACGTCGGGGGAGGTCTCCCCCGTCTCCTCAGTAGTCGCCTCCAAGTCGCGCTCCTCTTCTTCTTCGTCTTCCTCTCCTCCCTCCTGGGAATCGTCAGAAGACACCGCCACCAGCGTCGTTGCCCCTGGCCCTCAGGAGGCACCGCCGGCACCAAGCCGCGCCCGTCAAAGGTGGGCATGGCGTCCACCACCTATTGCCAGTTTTCGCGAAGGAACAGGGGGGCAGGAGCGCCCTCTAGACCTTCCACGTCTTCTCCGACAAAGAGGCGGAGAGCTGCGACCAAATCCTCGTCGACCAGGGCCACTGAGTTCAGTCAGAGATCGTCGTCCACACCCCCAAGCGTCCACAGCAGCGTGAGTGCGCCTAAAGTGGAGCCACCCGCTGCACCAGGAATTCCCTGAGGAGCGTGGCCCCTGTCAGCTTCGCCTCCTTCATGTTGCCCGGCCTCAGGTCAGCATTCATCTTCTCCATTACCGACTTCGCCCATCGGTCATCAAGATTCGCACGAGACCACGCCTCGTCATCTTAGGGCTGCTCTGTGGGCAGCACCAACCGAGAGTGGATGCATCCGGCATCCATCATGACCCACTTGCTCCGGAAGCCTTCGACTGTCTTCCCGGTCTTCGAGATCGCATTGGCCTTGGAGTACGCGATGAAGCCAGCGCATGCCGAGGTATGGCTGCTAGTGATTCAGAGGGAGAAGAAGTGGCGCAGCAAAGCCACGGACGACATCCCCCAACGTGTGCCTCGCAGTAGTAGGAGAAAATTGACAGAAGGAGAATGGAGTTGGGATGGGGATGAAGGGCCTGCAACCTGTAATGGCGGAGGATGGCGTAGAAGAGCTCGGAGAAGGGAGGCACTAGGACGGCGATGACGGTGCTCATGAAGAAGGGGTAGAAGGTGCTCCCCTTAGCCTCGGCATGACGGAGCTGTCTCGGAGTCCGGTCTCCCCCATCTCGCTGACCTGCGCCGCCGTCATCAGGCGCGTAGCAGCGAGATTCTTCTCCGTCATGTTGTGGGGATCCAGGGCCGGCGAGTACCAAGCCGGCAGGGCTTCGGCCGCGGTCTTGCGAGGCGCCATTGCTCACTGAGAGGGGAAGGATGGAGCGGATCTGGAGATTTCGGAAGCAAGAGAGCAAGGAAGGGGATCTGGAACAAGGCGAATGAGAGCAATGAAGGTAAGCCTAACCCAGGCCAGCCTTTTGTTAGTCAAGCAGTTGCCGAGGCAGCGTGGGGAAGCGGAGACGCCCACGTCCAATCAACTGCCAGGCGGCGACCAAGGCTGCAGGCTGTTGGGGCCCACGGCGCTCCGCACTTGCCCTTTGGCTTCGCTGCTAAGCCAAGTCCGAGTGCGCCTTGGGCCCGGGGCTACTGTCGGCGTTCTAGGAATGGGGGTCCCTAGACTTGCCTGCCTGTGGCCTGCGGTGTGGCTCAGCAGTGGCCCAGTACGACCCGTCTTCATCAGCGCAAGTTCAAGACCCTCGTGAGGGCCAAGACTCGCAGGGCGGACAACACAAGGCCCCCTCAGGGGCGGCCTCGCCAGGCAGGCTCGCGAGCAGGCGGGGAGATCAAGGCAAGGAGTACCTCACGAGGTGCTCGTGACGCAAGCCATGACGACCAAGACCAGGCGGGCGCCAGCCTGCGTAGTGTCCTTGTTTCCTCTTTGGTGCAAAGGGAGCAAGCGCAGGCGTGGAGTACTGAGGCATCAGGCAAAGGTTTCCATATCGGTGCAACAAGACCAAGACCAGCAGGATAGCAGGACGGAGGTCACCATGGAGCCCAAAGCGGCGTCATCATCAGTGCCTTTGGCAGTCGAAGACCACCTTTAATTGGCTCCCTTCCCGCTCAATATTTGGGAAGAGGACCAGGGCCTCTATATATAGAGATAGCCACCACAGTAGAAAGGGGGGATCATCTCATCTAGAGCCAACAGAGACGGATCAATTCCTCTCCAAGCACACTACCATAAGAACACCCCTCGCGAGGCTGTTCTTCCTCTGTACTGTTCATCATTAGCCCAAGAGGCAATGCACCACATCACACACTGGAGTATGGTATTACA
Source organism: Triticum aestivum (assembly GCF_018294505.1). Lineage (NCBI taxonomy): Eukaryota > Viridiplantae > Streptophyta > Magnoliopsida > Poales > Poaceae > Triticum > Triticum aestivum. Next base: position 336,052,547 of record NC_057798.1, on the reverse strand, counting down.
CCACAACGGTGGCCCGAACCAGTATAAACCTTGTGTCTCTTGTGTTGTTCATCGTGCTAGCTAGAATCACGACGAGGTTTTCGAGCGTGAATCGGTAGGGAGAAGATCTTCGTGCGCACCCTAGAGTTTGAACCTTAAGGGTTTTGCTCGAACCCGATATCCGACAAATGCCCAAGCATGGAACGACTATGAACCACCATCGGTGCTAACTCTAATCCCCAGCAAACGTTCGCTGGGAGACATGGCAGTTGCAAACGCCCCTGACACAGTTATAGTACATGTGTAAGGGTGGCAGTTTTGTCAAATACTATGGCTTAAAAAAGGCCACCATCGGATGGAAATCTGAAGGTTATGTGGGATTCATGAGGATTGGACTCGTGATGAACAATCGCCATATATCATTACTAAAAAAGTGTTATAACACCCGGGGCAATAACTTGCACCGGCTGACCACTAACACCCGCGGCGCAGTTACAGTACTAACATAGTTGTAAAATGGTCAAAGAATGTGTCTACGTGGTGTTTGGCATTATATGGAAACTAGCAAGGTGCCCGTGCATTGCACGGAACATCAAGATGCATTTTTTTACACAACACCTGTTGTGATTGACCCATGCAGGAGTAATCCCATGTGTAGAAACTAATGATATCTCGAGAATTTCATCGGAAAAATGGTATCTCGAGAATTTCATCAGAAGAATGATATCTCGAGAAAGATGAGAGATAAGGTGAGGAGGAGTGGGGCGTGGTGGTGACTGGTGGTCGGACTCGGCGGAGGCATAGGGATGGACAGCGCCGGCAGCAACCACCATGCCAAATTATTCAACGGACTTCCTTTTTTAATTGCTCAGCAATGAGGTTGTGGGAGATAATGATGAATGAGGCAAGGCCTTATTTGCAAATGTGGAGAGGGGTGTGGGTATATTTTTGCATAATTGCCATAGTTTCCTTCCTATCCGTCAGATATAGGTCAGAAGGCCTATATTGCAGGATGACAGGCACACCAACATCACCAACTCTGTTTTTATCTAGGGACTAGGGACTAGGGAAGTACTAGGGAGTACTAGTAAGGACACCATCTACGGCTTCGTGTGCTACTCTTGCGTTCCATTCGGCGGGCGCAATGTCCCCTACAACCACTCCCTTTCATGGACGGCTTGGTCGATGCCTATAAGGTGCCCTGCATCTACAAGATTTTTGGCTACGAGAGGTACGTCGACCATTACTCGCTGGCGGAGCATAGTTCCAGATGCGCACACACGCCCTGCTACCGCTATGAGTGCATGCCGCTGTTTGAGGGCTCACTTGCGAGCCTCGTGCATCACCTCACGACACCGTCCATAAATCACTACTGGCCCGCGGTGGTGAACACCAAGTACGAGACGTGCTACCCATTCGCCGAGCCGGAGTCGGTGGAGGATCACCACTGCCTGCTAGTCGCGGAGGAGGACGGCAGCTTCTTCCTCTTGGCCGTGTGCACCGGCAAGGCCCGCGCAGGCCGCCGCCCCGTCTCTGTAGTGTGCGTCAGGGGTGATGCCGCTGAAGCTGACACGAGGCCGGTGTATGGGTGCATGCTCACTATTACTACCGCTCTGAAGTACGAGGGCACCCATGCCGCCTCCATCATGCCGACTGGGACTGTGCCGAGCTGCTCCGTTCCTGGCAATGTGGACATGGAAGACGCTTGGTATGATTTTCACCCCAAGATGATGCATGGGGACTCCAAGGAGGTTCACCTGGTCATATGCATTACCAAGTCAGCTGTTTATCATTAGTGTTCGGTCAATGTAATCCGCTGTCTAAGCGTGTGGAGACTTCATATTTATATATTATAGAACTTTCCATGCATGATCTTGCTCTATTAGAGTATCACACTTGAATAAAAGTGTATCCGTTCATGGTCTAGTCTAGAATCTTCCATGTATGCGTTTTCTCCATTAGAGTTCTCGCTTGCCATTTATGAGATTAATTGAGAATTTTACTACAGTAATGGTGAAAGACTTATGATGAATCATTTCTTACGTCTCCTCTACCTCCTTCCAAGTCACCTTACAAAAACCAAATAATCCCAAAACACTTAGGCGCGGTGCCTTAACTCCCACCTTGTTTCTTGTTTCTGGACATATCAACCAATAAGAGATGTGGGGCGTGCATGTTTTGAGTCACTTGAGACTACCAAACACGACATGCAATGGTTAGTTCATTGCATACAATGCTATTAATTAGCAAATAAACATTAAGTTCTCTCGTTTTCCCCTCCTTGGTCACGGTGCACAACTTAAGATGACTTATTCACCTACACGGAGGGAGTACATTCATGGTGGTCTAGAAAAAATAAACAAAATCGATACTCAAAAACTAATTCTTAAAGATCATTTCTTGCAAAGCACAATAAGTGTTATTTCTTCACAAGTTTTGGATGCAGGTTAAACAGTTGAACGCTTTTGTTTGCAAAAGATACTTTTTAATCTATTTCACCCAAATGCTTGTGAGCTCTAGAGAAGAAATAATATCTGAAGAAACCTACCGATACTCGTTACACATGAGATGAACCCCACATACTTTGTCAAAATAAACAACTGACCTATCAATGCATTTCACTGTTCCGTGCAATGCACGGGCACCTTACTATACATAGTACGACCATAAATTTAACCAACACTATATATAGTATGATAAATGCTCATGCATGTCACCAAAAATTATATCATTGAAAATTATGTTCAAATACGAATCCAACAATATAGTTTTTGTTGACATGACTAACATTTTGTCAGTTAAATCTTCAGTCAAATTACATGGGGGACTAATAAACCACGACCGAGGTAGTACTAGTGCACAGGGCGGCGCTACACCGGAGTCTCACCCCGCTCATGGCGCGGCAGTAAAGCTGTCATATCATAAAACCCCACCACTCCCAGTAATAAGTGGCCTGGTAAAATAAACTGACAAACAACCATCACATCCCTCTGTCTTTTTTGCATTTCATTTCTCTGCATTTACTTTGTCCGGTTCATCTCGCACACTTGATCCCTAGCTACTACTCCTAGGGCCAGTTCTTTTGGCGGCTTAAAAAAATAAGCTATCTCTTCCCTAGCTTTTCCCATAAGAGTAGTCATAGTGGAGAGTATCATAAGGCGCCTCACTCATTCATTTGGGCTTCTAAACTACTACCTCTGTCCTAGTTTATTAGTCACCATTGTAATTTGTGCTAAATTTTGACCAAGATTTAACTGATATAAAAACTATAGCAATTGGTGATGATGGTGTGCCTGCCATCCTGCAATATAGGTCGTCTGATTTAATATTTGACGGATAGGAAGGAAACTATAGCAATTTTGCAAAAAGATACCCACACCCCTCTCCACATTTGCAAATTTGGCCTTCCCTCGTTCACCCATTTCTCTCACAAGATAAACTACTCATACAAAGCATCTTGATTTTCCGTGCAACGCACATGCATCTTGCTAGTTTATGGTCAAAATTTGACATAGATTACAATGGGGGCAAATAAACCAGGATGTTGGTAGTAGTTATGATTACTAATCTAGAAGCCTAAAAGAACTAGCCCCTGGTACTCATAGTAGTACTACTCCACTCAAGACGGAATTCCAATTGCATGGCGCAACTTTTTAGGCAAAAAATTCGATACAGGGTGTACGAAGTGGTTTTGGAATTTGCATGCCTTCCGACCAGTGAGATACTCCGTACAAAGTATGATAGAGAAATAACCACAAAGAAGCAAGCTAAAAGTAAACAATCAAACAAGCATTTTTGCGTTTCTTTTGCATTGAATCATTTCACAAGCTTGACTAGTGTTGTTTCTCTACTTTTACAAGAACCACATCGTAATGTTAAAATGTGCATTTGCACATATATAAGTAATAGTAGTAGCACAATCTGCAAGCATATATAGAGATAGATGTGTAGTGCCATATATAGTTAAGTTTGTGCTATATGCACGTACTTACAAAATGCTTACAGATACACAAGGTTTCCAAACTTTTCCTTTTACATACTCAATTAAGGATGCTAATAATTCCCGGACGTTCGGGATTTATCATTTGCATCCCAAAACTAATGGGATCGCCTTACGAAACTAAATTATTCCTAATAAAAGCCACGACGCTCGCAGGGGATTTGCGGCGCTCCAGAAGTGCCCTGGTGCCCAGCCGTTTCCCAGCGCATCGACACAACGCCTCTTCTTCTGCCTCGCAACTCGTGAGGTGCTGATTGGTGGCTTGCAGACGGGCGAGCGCGATCTCACCGGTGTGGTGATCCGACACCAACGGGTACTCCTCCCTGGAAGCGTGCACCTGGTCCACATACCGCCAAATGTAGATGAGGTGCTTGGTGTCGGTGTCAATACCGGTGGATCTCGGGTAGGGGGTCCCGAATTGTGCGTCTAAGGATAATGTTAGCAGGAGGCGGGGGACACAATGTTCACCCAGGTTCGGGCCCTCTCAATGGAGGTAATACCCTACTTCCTGCTTGATTGATCTTGATGATATGAGTAGTACAAGAGTTGATCGACCATGAGATCATAGAGGCTAAACCCTAGAAGCTAGCCTATGATTATGATTGTTCTTGTCCTACAGACTAAACCCTCTGGTTTATATAGACACTAGAGGGGGCTAGAGTTACACAGAGTCGGTTATAGAGAAAGGAATCTTCACATCCGAATTGCCAAGCTTGCCTTCCACGCAAAGGAGAGTCCCATCCGGACATGGAACGAAGTCCTCTACCTTGTATCTTCATAGTCCAATAGTCCGGCATATGCATATAGTCCGGCCATCCGTGGACCCCTTAATCCAGGACTCCCTCAGTAGCCCCTGAACCAGGCTTCAATGATGATGGTCCGACGCGCAAATTTTCTTCGGCATTGCAAGGCGGGTTCCTTCTCCGAATACTCCAAAGTAGATCTTGAACATAAGAATCGTGTTCGGCCAGCAAAAAAATAATTCCACATACCACCGTAGAGAGTATAATATCCCATGAGTCCAATCTGCTGACAACTCATAGCATGATATCACGCCACGGCCCGGTCTTTATTCGAAGCATTTTTATCCTGTCCCTCCGTATTTCGAGGCGCTGCTTCATTGGCACGTCTTGTCAAGGCAGAGATCATGTCCCCTTCTCACGGGATTCTCATCAATGCGGGCATGGGTAACCTAACCGTGCCATCAGCACGGCGCTTGGGAAATAAGCGAGTTTTAGGGCGAGTGGGGAGGCACATGATTTTTTACCACCTTTATAAAGGGATAAGGGTTCCCCTCTTTCACCCATGCCCTCTTCTTCCTCTACTTATTCATTCTCAAGCTCCAGCGCCCAAGCACCCATCTCTTCCGCCAAAAAAGCACTCCAATCATGTCCGGATCTGGAGCTGGAGGCAAGTGGATGGCCTCCTCTGTCAAGGAGAAGGATATCAAGAAACTCCGGGAGGTCGGGTACTTGTCCAAAGACATCGCCCATCGACTTCCGGTGAAGGGGCAGATCATCCCTACCCCGGAGTCCCAAGAAAGGGTGGTGTTTCTCTCCCACTTCGTTCGCGGGTTGGGATTCCCCCTCCACCCGTTCATCCGCGGACTGATGTTCTACTACGGGATGGACTTCCATGACTTGGCCCCCAACTCCATCCTCAACATCTCGGCATTCATTGTCGTGTGTGAGGCCTTCCTCCGCATCCCACATCACTTTGGCCTATGACTGAAGACCTTCAATGTGAAGCCAAAGGTGGTGAGCGGACAACAAGCAGAGTGCGGAGGCGCCATGGTGGGCAAGATGCCCAATGTCACCTGCCCCGAAGGCTCCTTTGTGGAGACTGTAAAGGGGTGGCAATCATGGTGGTTCTACATCACCAAGCCATGCGGCACCAACTGGGCAGCGACCCCCGATTTCCGATCCGGAGTCCCCATGCGGCTCACCTCCTGGCAAGAGAAGGGTTTAGCCTGGGGCTCAGCGGAAGAAGTGACTGGGCTCCAGACATGTGTCCAGAACATGATAGGCAAGAAAATCAAGCTTGTCAACGTGATCCAGGTCATGCTCTTTCGCTGGATTCTTCCGTTCCAGAGCCGGACTTGTGATTTGTGGGAGTTCGACCCGGCCAAGCACCAGACACTGCTGGAGCTCTTTGATACGACCCACGAAGACATCTGGACGGTGCTTTTTAGGGCAGCGAGGTACCACCACCCACGTCCGAAGATCGCAGGCTTAGCGCAAAATGCCGGGCTAATCCGGTAAGTTCTTTTATGTTTGCAAGGTATATCTTCTACCAACATATCTGCGGAAGGAACCTAAGCCTCCATGCCAATCTTTCAGGCCTGGGTAACGATAGCGGAGCAGATTGAATGTCCGACTCCGCTACCCGAAGATCCAAAAACTCCTCTTCTAATGAAGATGCTGTTTCCGGCGCCTTATGAGGTGCCGGAGAACAAAGCCAAGAAGGCGACCAAGGGGACCAGAGGTGGTCTCCGACGCAAGGGTGTTTCGGACGTGACGTCCGAAGACGCCGAGGCACACTCCTTCACCGAAGACGACGAGGAGGAGGAGGAGAAGACCCCCCCCCCCACTGGGGGAAAAAAGAAGAGGAAGGCCTCCACACACGGGGAGGCCGAGGCATCAAAGAAGGGAAAAATCTCCCTTCCGGACTACTCCGCCGCAGCCACCAACAGCAGCGGGGAGTGGGGGCCCAGGGTCAAGCCCCTGGCCAAATCGTAAGTATCTGTACATGGTAATATTTCTGGGCTTTTCACTTTATCGTTTTTTAATGGGTTGGATCATGCTTCTGCAGTCCGGCCCAGTCCAACATCGAGCTATCCTCCTCTTCGGAGGGGTCGCTGGACCCGTCTGCGATGAACAGCGGGTCCCTTCTGACGGCCACCTCCCACAAGGCTGCGGACAATACCGAGGTGTTGTCTCGAAGGATACCGGGCCAAGGGGACGCCCTTTCGGTGATGCCGAAGGAAAAAACCCTGGTTGCCGAGCACATGGGGGGAAAGACCCCTACAGACCCCAATGATGGGGTCTGCATCCAGTTCAGCCCTCAGCCGAATACAGCTCCAGAGACCCAAGTGGCTCCGGATTCAGGTAGGCAGCCTCTCCCGGACGAGGGGGGCAAGCTGCCTCCACCGGTGACCTTTGTCCATCCAGAGGCACCGGATAGATTGCTGGAAGCGCTACAAGGCGCTTCCATTATGGAAGAACACCGTACTCTTATGAGTACGGTGATTGAGAAAGTCCAATCCGCCAAAAATGGACTGACCGAAACCTACATTAGCCTTCTGACAGGCTTTGAGGTAAGTAATATAGTTGTAAAAGGATATCACCTTGTAGACAGTAGCCCCTAATGCTCTGTTCGGTGTTCGGAAAGAAAAACCAAACAGAGGATCAAAATAATTTTCGCAGGAGTCTAACATAACATGTCTATGTGAATAAGCAAGTGTCGCTGCCGGCCGCTGCCGCTCATACTGCGGAGGTCTCTGGCTTGACCGGAATCTGGAGCAGGCCATGGAAGAACTCGGGCTTGTGAAAAAGCAGCTGGAGGACAACAAAGGTATGTACTAACCGGTGCTTTGTATTTAGGAAGGATGAAAAGTCTGTACTGACTAAAGTGTCATGAACTTTATTAGGGGTCGTGACCGAAGTAGCGGCCCTCAAGAAGGTGTTGGACGAGGCCGAGGACAAAGCGGCTAAGGAACGCGCCACACACGAGAAGCAGGAGGCCCGGGTCAGCAAGGTCCAGCAAGAGCTCCAGGACGCCGTCAAAAAGTACGAGTCCTTGGAGCGTGATTCAAAGACTCAAGAGTCCGAAGTTGCCAAGGCCCGCCAGAGCGTGCAAGATGCCCGAGCCGAAGCCCAGAGCGCCCTCCAGGAAATCCAGGCGGCCCAGAAGATCGCGGCAGGTAAGGCTTTTATTATGCAAAGCAAGTGTGTGAAGGAAATGTTCCTTTTACTTACCCAAATTTGGAGTTCTCTAGTAGCATTTGCGGATCTGCCGCACAGCATATCAGATGCTGTAGAGTTCTTTCGAGCCGAAGAAGGGAGCTCTACGGAGAAGCTGTTCTGGTCTCAATACCTTGGATCAGAACATCCGGTGACCCTTAACGACCAGCTAAAACAGTAGGTCGAGCTACACAAGGCGGCCGAACTAGCCATGAAGGACCTAATAGTCCGGATATGGCCTGCCGAGCCCATGCCCAGTAGCTACTTCGGACTTGTGAAGCGGCTCGTTAGTGCCTGCCCTCGGCTTGATGTTGTCAAGTGGTCGGTCTGCATTGAAGGTGCGCGGATGGCTTTCGCCCGCGCCAAGATGCACTGGGCAAAGATGGATGCCACGAAGTTGATGACCGAGGGTCCGCCCGCGGGCAAGGAGCATCGCAACACCGAGATGTACTATGACAGTGTCATGGAGGGATCCCGCCTTGTGGCGGAGCAATGTGCCAAGGATATCATTTTCCCATGAAAGCATTATTTTATCCTGTCCTGTAATATGGAACAAGGTCTTTATGTAATATAATGTTTGTTATTTAAAATTTTACCTCCTGTGCGGCCGTTTATGAAATATGAGAGTTGGCCAGTCGTCGGCTTCTGCCCTCACGTAGCTAGTGCAGGGGTGTTCGGGATAAATCTAAACACTCTTTATCCAAATTTTTGGTCCTTTAAGGAGGTATTTAGCGCAACGAACAAGGCAAACGGACTATACTGCTTTATCACCCTCACTTAGCCATAGGAGTTCTATAATTTTAAATTTTGGCGTTGCCCCTAGTATTCGGAAGGCCGAAGTTGGGGAGCTATACACACCTAATCGGACAAAAACTGATTCCTCGCATAAAGCGGAAAAAATCTCTAACGATTTGAAAACCTCTCGAACAGCTGACCAGCTCTCGCCGCATCATAACAGTCAGTTTTTGGCTTTCTCTACTGAGGTGTTCATCCGGAAGAACCAGGACACAATCGCAGTAGTTCTCCCTTTACTACCCTAGCCGATATAGCGGAACGTAAGGTAGCAAGCACAGGAGCGGGGCAACCCAACTATTGACCAAAGACATGATTCGGAGCCGATGCATATAATGCTATAAGTTCGGGGGTGCCGAACTATACTGTATAATTGTTCAGAATTTCTTGCCGTGTTATGCGGTACAATTAAGCCCCTGGCGAATTAAGGCGTACCAGAATGTACGGGTGCAATTGAAAATAAATGGACAAGGAAAAATTTAAGTAATGAGCAGACGCTGCAGATTATTTTTCATTGTAAGTTGATTGATACATCAAGGCGTATCTGTACAAAGTAGTGCAATAAGCAAATAAGGCTATTTAACATGCCACGACCAAGAGCGAGCTACGTGTGGGTATTTAAAACAGGTATGGCGATCATTAGCAGAGACCACCTGGGTATTCCCTTATACGTCCGAGCCCCTAGCTTTCTTGGTGTATTCGTCCCATGATGGGTCCGGTGATCTGGTTTATCAGAAAAAGCCTTGAGAGGAGAAAAAACCTGAAAGAAAGAGAAAAGGTGACGGTATATGGATCCAAGAGCGGTTGAGCCGCATTGTGGACCGAGGTCTAGTTGTGCCTCCGTCCATGCCCATGGTATTTTAAGTGCGTAGTTGTGTACGCGCGGCACGAATTTCACCGCTTTATTGGGGCTGGGACAAAGGCCGAATTGCTAGCTGAGCTCTACATGAGCTGGACGATTCTGTTGTAGAGTAGCTCGGACTCGCTTGATGGTGTCCGGGGGCTTTATTGCCAAATTGAGGCTTTCCCTAAGAAGGCTATTCTGTACCTTTATTGCAAGGGCCGCGGTGTGCTCCTGAGTACGGAGGGAGCGCTCCGTATTTCCATTGACTGTTATAGCACCACGAGGTCCGGGCATTTCGAGCTGAAGGTAGGCATAGTGCAGCACTGCATTGAAACGAGCAAACACGGTTCGTCTGAGCAGTGGGTGATAACCACTGCGGAAGGGGACGATATCGAAGAGTAATTCTTCGCTTCGGAAATTATCCGGGGATCCGAAAACCACTTCCAGTGTGATTGAGCCCGTTCAATCACCGTTCTAACTTTGGGATGAAACTTCTTCTGCCCCCTGTGTTCGGTGGCCGGGGTTCCTCGTTGTCATTGCTTTGCGGTCCCTTTTCCTTGTTTTCAGCATTTAATTTGCCGGCCTGTTTAAAGACCCAACATTCTCTGTTGGTATGATTGGCTGGTTTATCAGGGGTTCCGTGGATTTGACATGGACGATCGAGTATGCGGTCTAGACTGGACGGGCCCGGATTATTTTTCTTAAATGGCTTTTTCCACTGACCGGACTTGGAGCCACTGAATTCGGCATTGACGATCGTTTCTTCGGTGTTATCACCATTATTTCGACACTTGTGTCTGTTGCGTCGGGGCTTGCCGTTGCTATCTCTGGCTTTAGAAATGCCAGGTTTACTTGAGGTGCTGTTGCTATGAGCTAGCCAGCTATCCTCGCCCGCACAAAAGCGGGTCATGAGTGTCGTAAGGGCTGCCAAGGACTTCGGCTTCTCTTGGCCGAGGTGTCGGGCGAGCCACTCATCGCGGATGTTATGCTTAAAGGCCACTAGGGATTCGACATCTGAACAGTCGACGATTTGGTTTTTTTTGGTTAAGAACCGAGTCCAGAATTTCCTGGCTGACTATCCGGGCTGTTGGATTATATGACTTAAGTCATCGGCATCCGGAGGTCGGACATAAGTGCCCTGGAAGTTGTCAAGGAATGCATCTTCCAGGTTCTCCCAACCGCCAATGGATTTTTCGGGCAGACTGTTCAACCAGTGCCTAGCTGGTCCCTTCAGTTTTAGCAGGAGATACTTGATTGCATGGAGGTCATCGCCGTGGGCCATATGTATATGGAGAAGGAAGTCCTCGATCCATACCGCGGGATCTGTTGTTCCATCATATGATTCAATGTTTACGGGTTTAAACCCTTCTGGGAATTCATACTCCATTACTTCATCAGTGAAGCAGAGGGGGTGTGCGGCACCTCTGTGTTGGGCTATGTCGGGATGCAGCTCGGATGGAGCCGGTCTACAGTATTCGGCCTAGACCGGTTTGTGCTTGTTATATCCGGCCTGGTGGCCGTCGTTGCACATTGCGGGGCACCCCCACGATCCATAGATCGATCTGGTTTGTCCTGCTTTGTTTTCCAAATCGTACCGTAGGTCATGTGTGTACCCTCGAGCTGTTGTGTTTCTATTTGTTTGGCGAGACGGTGCCAGCTGGTGCTCTGGCTGAATTGCCATTTTATCTCGGCCACGCTGTGGTCGGTGAGCCGCAGTATGCGCTGGAAGTGCCAGCTCTAGCGCCTCGTCATCGAATTGAGGTAGCAGTTTGCGCTTCGGGTAACTTTTTGTTGGGCGTTCGAGTCCATATTCCTCAGCTGCCAGGACCTCAGTCCATCTATCAGTGAGCAGATCTTGATCAGCTTAAAGCTGCTGTTGCTTCTTCTTCAGGCTCTTTGCCATGGCTATAAGCCGGCGCTTAAAACGCTCCTACTCGATGGGATCCTCTGGCATGATAAATTCTTCATTGCCGAGGCTCACCTCATCCTCGGAGAGAGGCATGTAATTGTTGTCCTCCGAGTCGTCATTCACGGCATGTTCATCGGGGCTGGCTCGCCTGTCTTCCTATTCAGCCTGTTCGAAACTTGGCTTGGTGGGTTCTTCGTTGTCTTCGGCATCGTCCGGAGTGCTATTCTCTCTTGTGCCGGTATCGCTATTTTTACCATGGCATGATTTAGAGCGGCGCCGCTGACGTCGGCGCTTAGACTGCTTCTCAGGAAGTTTATCCTCAATTGGATCCTTTTTGTCATCGCCATTGTCTTCCTTGGGTGTATCCACCATGTATATGTCGTATGAAGAGGTGGTTGTCCAGCGCCCGGTGGGCGGTGGTTCCTGTTCTTCTCCGGCATCGTTGTCCATACCGTCGATGTCTTCGCAGTCGAAATCAAGCATGTCGGTCAAATCATCGACAGTGGCTATCAAGTGGGTGGTGGGTGGGTAACGAAGTTCTTCGTCGTCCGCTTCCCACTCAAGCCGGACATAGTTCGGCCAAGAATCTCCTGACAAGGAGAGAGACTTTAATGAGTTTAAGACGTCGCCTAGGGGTGAGTGTTGGAAGATGTCCATGAAGCTGAACTCTAAGATCGGCGCTCGGTCAGATTCGATGGGTGCGGATACACGCGGTTCGGAGCCTGTGGCCGGAGACGAGTCCGAGGTTCCAATGACACAGGCCTCGTTGGAGGTCAGATCTGTATTCGTCTCGCTGAGTCTGCGGCTTCCGTGGCGAGGTTGAGCCTCCCGTCCTCGGATGGCGTGCTCTGCTCTGGATCTAGGGCCAGTGTGGTTACAGGCGCGATCTCCTGCACAGAGTATGATGACATATTTAGGTCATGTTCATCGTGGCGGTAGGGCGTGGCTGTCATGGGCTTGAATCCGTCACAGATCAAGTCTCCCCGGATGTCGGCGGTGTAGTTCAAGCTTCCAAACCTGACTAGATAGCCATGGGCGTAGCTTTTGATCTGCTCCAGATGGCCAAGCGAGTTGGCCCACAGTGCGAAACCGCCGAATACAAAAATATTTCTGGGGAGAAAAACTTCACCCTGGACTGTGTTGTTGATGATTGAAGGAGCCATCAAGCCTTATGGTGACGACATAGTGGAACTCTCAATGAAAGCACCAACGTGGGTGTCAAAACCAGCGGATCTCGGGTAGCGGGTCCCGAACTGTGCGTCTAAGGCTAATGGTAACAGGAGGCAGGGGACACAATGTTTACCCAGGTTCGGGCCCTCTCAATGGAGGTAATACCCTACTTCCTGGTTGATTGATCTTGATGATATGAGTATTACAAGATTTGATCTACCACGAGATCCTAGAGGCTAAACCCTAGAAGCTAGCCTATGATTATGATTGTTCTTGTCCTACGGACTAAACCCTCTGGTTTATATAGACACCGGAGGGGGCTAGGGTTACACAAAGTCGGTTATAGAGAAAGGAATCTTCACATCCGAATCGCCAAGCTTGCCTTCCATGCAAAGGAGAGTCCCATCCGGACACGGGACGAAGTCCTCTATCTTGTATCTTCATAGTCCAACAGTCCGGCATATGCATATAGTCCGGCCGTCCGAGGACCCCTTAATCCATGACTCCCTCACTTGGGCCCGACTGCACTCTAGGATTTGGCACGGGAGTGCTCTGCCACGCTCAGGTCCCTCGCATGAGCCTTTTGCCAAAGAGCCAATTCCTGTCTCTTGCGGCCGCGACATAGGCCTGCCAGGCAGCATGCCTCGTGACGCGCTTCTCTTCCTCGGCCTTCTTCTCCGCCTCTATTTTGGCACGCTATGTCGGAGGTAAAGCCTCCCACAAGGCGACATCCATTTCTTTCCAAAGCTCCTCAAGGCTGGGGGGGGGCTCGGCAGGCAGCTCGATGTTCTCCTCATAGCGGGGAGCCAACGCATCCTCCGACGCGCGTGCTAGCGAGACTAGGAACCCGACGCATCCACCTCGACGCGTCATGACGAGGAGCGGAATGCCGATGCGTCCTCCTTGACTAGTGGCAGCGAGGAATGGAACGACGATGTGTGACCCTCCGCATGGTGCAGCGAGGTCTACCTAGGGCTTGGGAGGGGCGAGGCCATGGTGGTCGACGTGAGAGGGAGGGGGAGGAGATAGCGATGAATGTGAATGTTATTCCGAATGCCATGGGAGGCGCAGTATTTATAGCGAGCAATGGCACACCTACATAAGATATGTTGCGTGATTAACGTAGCAGCTACGTGGGCATATTTGTTGGAGTAAATTATGGGGGAGGGAAGGGTGGAAATATTGCTGGTCACAACGGATTGGATGAGTGCGGGGGGAGGAGAGTCTCATGCATGCAGATTTGTTCCACACGAGGTGGAGTGGTGGGACCGCCGGAGGGAGAAGGAGAGTCAAGTAGGTAGATTGTTTTCACACATGGGGAGGAAAAGATTTGGAGACGAACGGGCTTCTTGTAGGTATGGGAACGGTGCATAATAAGTCATCTTGCATGCATGCCGGGCTAGGTATAGTCTCAAGTCATTAAAAACATACACACCCCACACATGTTCAGATTTCAAGGTGCACTAAATTATTGCATGCAGTGATTAAGGCTGGCCATAGTGCCGGTATCATGCACATGGGAATAGAAAACATGCTGACGTGGCAAAGAATTAAAGAAGAGAGAGGGGGGGTTAGAGTAACATAGGTAGATACCGTATCATGTTAATTTTTTTGAGGGAAACTGTATCATGTTAAATACTATGCTAATATGTGTCATGCATGGCACTATAAAGGTAGTCCTGTATCATACACTAGTATCATGCACATGATACTGGTATATGATAGTGCTTTCCACTATGAGTATCCTAAAGAGAATATTAAGTAAATGCATGTAAACATCTTTGTCATTTACTACTGTTCATGCATGCATGCAATGTGATAATGCATTGGTAAACACATTTTTTTGTGAAGATCGAGAGCATTAGTTCACTACAAAAAAAGACAAATCCGTGACATTTTGGGCCGAACGAAATTTTTTCTGTCATACTTATGACACTTCTATGGCGATAATTATGACAAAACTCGGTATCATCATAGATGTTGTGGGACCCTACTTCTATGACAAAAAATCATGACAAAAAATGGGCTTTTCATCCTGGGCCAGCCGGAGATGCACCTGCATGACATTCTTTGGGTCGTCCATGACGAAAAAAATCATGGTAGAATCGAGGGCGAGGAACATTTCGGGGAGTTCCCAGTTACGGCGGGTGGTCGGGGCCGAGTGATGCACGGAGGTTTGCGTGTTTCTCTCATACACGTACGCGCGTGGGTGCGAGGCCTTGGGCTCTAATTGAACTCGAGCGAGGCGTTCGCCTACTGAACCCGAGCGATTGCACTGCCTACGCGTTATTGAACCCGAGCTATCGATCGATCCCTGGCTGTTAACTGAACCTGATCGAATGATTCCTTTGCTATTTCTGCTAACTGAAGCCGATCGACCTGCTGCCACTTGAGGAACAGTGAGCGTTGTTGGGGGTTGGATGAATAGTTCCCGGTGGGGGTTGGATGAACAGGACCCCGTGGGGGTAGAGGCCGTCGCCGCTGGATGAACATGACCCCGATCGAGCCAGTTGGGAGTGGATAAAGAGGACCCCATGGAGGGCTGGTTGAACAGTAGCCGGTGGAGGTGTCGGTGTACAAAAATATGGGCTTTTCTATACCCCTTACTTGTGCACGGGCAGTCGTAACCACACCTGCGGCAAGGCTTGACAGGCCAGTGGAAGGAGAAATACAAGATTACCAAGACAAGCACTCAGGCCAGGAAACAAAGAAAGCAGAAGACATGTTAGATCTCCCCTGGCAACATCCTTGCCGGGGGCAGCCTATGTAGCCCCGGCAAGAGGCTTGCCAGGGCGACCTGTGAAGCACCAGCAAGGCCACCACCATCGAGGCTTAAAGCTCTAACACCATTGATAACGTCAAGGCCAAGGCTCGAGGACGCGTGCATAGTAGCATGCAGGTCTTTGTGAAGGCTGGTGGCCTGCAGGTCTACGGGGAGACCAGAGAACGAAGACCCCCCGGTAAGGCCCTTGCTGGGGACGACTGCGAGGCCCCGGCAAGACCCTTGCCGGGGACAATTACGGGGCCAGATCCAGGCCCGCACCTGACTACATTTTGCCACCTCACTACTATTCCAGCGCGACGACCATCTTGCCAACTAGGCGCCTGCATGGCAGCATGCAGATTCTAGTCCAAGTAAGCAAGCACCTGCGTGGTGGCATGCAGATCTTCGTGAAGGTCCTACCACCGCGCCAGCACAGCGGCTAGCAATCCAGCCTAGCGCTACATGCCTTGTCAGCCTGGACGCTTGTCAGGACAAGGAGAGGTGGCGACGGACGGGACGGGTTCTGTTGCCGTCCCCGATAAATTTGGAGAGCACGTAAGTAACGCATTAAAAGCTTTTGTCTTACGATGTCAGCGATAAGTGTACACTGTAGCGACTTTACACCTCCTGTGTGCCACTGTAGATTCGGACTTTTTGGATCGGGCATGCATAGCAGCTAGTCTAAGAACTCAAGAACACTAAATATACACCAAAAGCAGGACTCGTGTTTTACGCTTCTCAGCGGCCCGAACCTGGGTAAAAATCCCTCGTGTTGATCACTAGACCTGCTCTCTACGCAGCTCTCTCTCTCCCCGCCAACCGTAGCAGGGATCCCTGTGATCACATAGGTGTCGTTTCCCCAACATCTTTGGCGCACCAGGTAGGGGGCAGAAGTTGTGCAAATCTGGTCTAGTAGTTAGTGCGTCAATTTCTTCATTGCCATGGCTCCGAAGAAGAAGACGATCACGACGATCGGTTCATCTGGAGCCAGTCCGCCTGTGCCAGCGCGAACAGGCGATGTAGCAGACACTGGTGGCAGTGGAGATCAAGATCATCCAGGCCATCCTGATACCAGAAGCCAGGCGAGTGGCGTCGTCCGTAGCGGCGACGATGAGCCTCCCGCTGCCATGTCCAAGGATGAACCTGTTCTGCCTACGGGTGTTGTGGGGACCTCCAAGGGTAGAAATACGACCTTTCCGGCGCACGCACCGTGGCCCTCCGAGGTCGTGCGTGACGAGCAGCACCACGACGTTGGTGACCCTGGGCGTCGTCTCAGCAAGAGCCCTCAGCGTCATTCTTAAGATGCTCAGGGCTGACATGCACACCAATATGCTGGTGTAAAAGGCACGCGGCCGCGGAACCGTGACGGAACTCCTTCTAACATAGTTAGAAGTTCGAGTTCCTCCCGTTCCTCGCGCTTGTCGCTGCCGCCAACGCGAGAAGAAGCATTGGCACAAGCGCAGCTATTCCTTGACTTTCCTCCTGCTGCAGAGAAGCAAGAAGAGTGGAGGGATGCTATCCAAAGCCTTATTGGCCACGCCAACAGGGATGGCTACCAGGAGGCATGTCCCTCGTGGCGCCAGACCACTGAGCCGGCGCGTGTTGACAGTGGAAGGGGTGGAGGCGCCGCAACCATGGTGCACTCCTCTCCACCGCGACAGCGGCGGTCACCAGCCCGTCGGGTCGATGCCCGTGATAATGTGTCCACAGCGTCGTCCGATCCACGAGCACGTCGGGACCAACGTCAAGTTCTTCGTGAATGTCTCAAGGAAGATGCCCGGACCACCATCGAGCGACGACGGGAGGTGCGCCACCAATCTAATAGGCGCGCTGGGCCCATTGCGTATAGGCCTGCACCGGAGGATGCTGACGACTTTCCCTATGCAATAACCTGTCCAGTGTTTACTCGCGAGCTATGGCAGTTCCAGTGGCCCACCACATGCACGTTCAAGCCAGAGGTCCCGAAGAAGTACGACGGCAAGACTCATCCGTCTGAGTTCCTGAGCGTTTACACCATCGCGACGCAAGCCGCTGGAGCTCAGGACAACAAGGTACTCGCCAACTATTTCCCGTTGGTGCTCAAGCCCAACGTCAGGTCATCGTTGATGCACCTGCCGATAGATTCCATCTCCTCTTGGTAGGATCTATGCCACGAGTTTGTTGGCGCCTTTACTGTCGGCCACGTAGCTCCTGGCCAGGCAAGTGATCTGCATGTGATCCCTCAGAGGGACGGTGAATGCTTGCACAAGTACATAGAAAGGTTCGGCTGTGTGCAGTACAACATCCCTGATGTTCATCCCGCCGCTATCATCAGCGAGTTCCATCAGAACGTGCGCAACCATAAGATGTGTAAAGAGCTGGCGATGAACAAGGTTATGGATGTTGCCGAACTTTACGTTCTGGCTGACAGGTGTGCCCGAGCTGAAGAAGGAAGGAAGTACCCCAGCAAGGACGTCGATGTGGGAAGTGACTCTGAAGGTGAAGACGGTGTCGCCCCGGCGAAGGAGGGCCGACGATGCAACAGGAAGCGCAAGGGCAAGATGGTGCTTGCTGTCGAGGAATCTGGGAACCTCGGCACCGCCAAGAAGGCCAATGTTGATGACCCCAGTAAGGAGATTGTCGGGTACGATGCATGCTGAGCCTTGGCGGCTTCCGGCAATCCAGAGGACTCCAACAAGCAATATTGCAAGATTCCCCGCACCAAGGGCCACGACCTCCAAAACTGCCGTCAAGTTGAGCAGCTGATGGAGAAGCAGAGGGCTCAGTATGAGAGACGGAACAAAGAGAAGGGCCAAGATGGCGCTGAAGGATCTGGCAAGAAGCACGGCGACCGAGGAGGTCCTGCGGCAAAGACAAGCAACAAGAGAGGCCTGCACAAGGCTGCGACAAGAAAGAGGGAGATGATGATCATGACGATGACGATGAGTCTAGCGAGCACGAGTTTCAGAAGGCTACAGAGGTTATGTGTGTTGATGGAGGCGCATCGTTGAATTCTTCCCACCGTCAACTTAAATAGTGGGCGCATGAGATCAATGCGATGAAGCATGATCGATGCACAGAAGCCAGTGAAATGGTCGAACATGCCTATCATTTTTTATGCTTAGGATCACCCCGACCGCACAACCGAGGTCGGGAGTTTGCCATTGTTGGTTTCACCAACAATCCGCAACCTCAAGGTGACAAAAATGCTAGTTGACGGTGGGGCTGGTCTGAACTTGATCTCGCCCAACGATATCAAGACATTGCAGATCTCTGATGAAGATCTCGAAGAAACAAGTATGTTTCAAGGGATCAATCCAGGGAGAAGCTAGCCTAAAGGAAAGGTCACATTACCAGTCACGTTTGGTGGCGACCTAAACTACAGGACAGAGAAGATCCTTTTTGATGTCGCCGAGATCTCGTTGCCATATAACGGGATCCTTGGCCGTCCAGCACTGGCCAAGTTCATGGCGGCGTCACACTACACATATAACAAGCTGAAGATGCCCAGCCCAATGAGCATCGTCACTGTCGACTGCGACAAGAGGGATGTGCTCATTTGTCCGACCAACTCTATCGAGAGGCAGTTGCAGCACCTACCACCAAAACGCTTTCTCCTGCCACTGGAGCCCCCGAGGGGAAGAAGACCGACAAGACCTCAACGACCAGCAAGACTTCTGGCCCCGGCAAGGACTCCTGCACCCACTCCGGCGAACGCGCCTCCTCAGAGTGTTGCGTTCCCGTTGAGGAGCTCCACCTATAACAGCAAGAAATCCAAGGTCGCACCACCAGAAATCAAGAAGGTAACCATCAAGGAGGATGACACGGGTGGAGCTTTTACCATAAGCTTCACCCTTGACAGCAAATAGGAAAGCACACTCGTCGCCTTCCTGCGGGCGAATGTCGATGTGTTTGCATGGCAAGCATCAGACATCCCCGGCATTCCTAGGGAGGTGATTGGGCACCACGTTGCTGTCTGTCAGCATGCGCGGCCCGTCAAGCAGAATGCCAGAAAGCAAGCTTTGGAGCGGCAAGAGTTCATCATCGAGGAGATCAGGAAGTTGGAAAGCAGCACGCTTGGTCAGGCGAGTGCTCCACCCAACGTGGTTGGCCAATCCAGTGGTGGTGCGTAAGGCAAATGGGAAATGGAGGCTATGTATTGACTATACAGATATCAATAAAGCAAGTCCAAAGGATCCTTTCCCTTTGCCACACATTTACCAAATAGTGGACTCCACTGCCGGGTGCGACCTGCTGTCGTTCCTTGACGCCTACTCAAGATATCACCAAATCTTCATGACAAAGGAAGATGAAGAAAAGACCGCGTTCATCACCCCATGTGGTACATACTGTTTTGTACCAATGCCTTTCGGGTTGAAAAGCGCTGGTTCGACATTCGCCCGGGCGGTCCAAATTAGTTTCGAGCCCCAGCTACATATAAATATGGAAGCTTATATGGATGATATAGTGGTCAAAACCAAGGATAAGGCCACGCTCGTACAAGATCTGGAGGAAATATTTGCAAATTTGTGCAAGATCAACCTTAAGCTCAACCCTGAGAAGTGTGTGTTCGGCGTCCCATCCGGCAAACTTCTTGGGTTCTTTGCGTATCAACGCAGAATCGAATCAAATACCAACAAGATCAAGGCGATTGAGCAGATTGAGGCACCAAGACGAGTCAAGGATGTCCGTAGGCTTGTCGGCTGCATTGCTGCTCTGAATATGTTCATCTCCAAATCTGCTGAGCGAGCCCTGCCCCTTTTCAAAGTTTTCAAAAAGGCGGGTCCAATGAAATGGACTCCGTAAGCGGAGGCAGCACTTGAAGATTTCAAGAGGTACCTCTCCTCCACGCCAGTACTAGTCGCACCTAAACCGCAAGAGTCGTTGCTGCTATATTTAGCAGTGACGAATCAAGTGGTCAGTGTGGCACTAGTTGCGCAAAGAGAAGTTGAGGAAGAAGCAGCGGCTGCGGCAAGGCCGTCGGATGATGGGACAAAGCCTTCCCTGGCAGGGCCTGATGCCGGCAAGGCGGGGCCCCCGGCAAAGCCCGGTCCCAGCGAGACAGGATTTGCGCAAGCAAGCAAAGTAGAACAGAAGAAGAAGGTGATGCAGCACCCAGTTTGTTTTGTCAGCTCCTCTTGCAGGGGCTAGATCAAGATATTCTGGTATGCAGGAGCTACTTTTCAGCCTTCACTATTTCCAAGCACATGAGTTCACCGTCGTCACTCGCCTCCCGTTGCAACGGATCTTGCACAACCCAGATGCAACTGGGAGGATTGTGGAGTGGGCGTTGGAACTGTCAAGCTTTGGTCTCAAGTTTGAAAGCACTTTGACGATTAAGAGCAGAGCCTTGGCAGAGTTCATAGCAGAATGGACCTCAAGGCCTGATGAACAAATTCAAGAGACCACTCTTCCCGGCAAGGAGATAAGCCGTAATTGGATTATGAACTTTGATGGGGCTTTCTCGCAGCAAGGTGCTGGTGCCGGCGTGCTACTTGTCGCGCCGACCGGAGTGCGCCTCAAGTACGTACTCCAGATGCACTTTCCTCGGGAAAAATCAACAAACAACACTGCAGAGTATGAAGGACTGCTTGCCGATCTCAGGATCGTGGTAGACCTAGGAATCAAGAAGCTCATCATCAGAAGTGATTCGCAGCTTGTCTTAAAGCAAGTTAACAGAGATTATCAGAGCCCGTTGATGGAAGCCTATGTAGATGAAGTGAGGAAGTTGGAGGAGCGTTTTGACGGTCTGCAAGCAGAGCATGTTCCTCGAGTGGAAAATAGCATTGCCGACAACTTGTCAAAACACGCTGCCCTCAAGTTGCCTGTGGAACCAGGTACCTTTGTGCTCCAATTGACTCAGCCATCTGTTGAACCATCAACAGGACAGAATAAGTGAAGGAAGACGGGTCCCGGCAAGTACTTTCCTGCTGAGCTCCAAGGAGCCGCCAACAAGGAAGTTTCCAGGGACCCCAAGCTTGTCGGGGAGCAGCGGGCTTTGGGAGGGCCTCAAGCCCTTGCCCTAGAGATAGCTGCCCCGTGGCAGAAGATGTGCCTTTAGTCCTTGCCGTCGAGCCTCAAGCTCCGGCATGGGCACAACATTCCGTCCGGTTCCTCCTAACAGGGGAACTCCCTAAGGAACAGGAAGAGGCAGAAAAATTACCCCATCGGTCCAGCATGTACCAGTTTATGGACAATGTCCTATACAAGAGGAGACCAAACGACGTGAAATTGAAGTGCATTCCTCAAGAGGATGGGTTGGAGCTGTTGGCAGAGATACATGGAGGCATATGTGGCTCCCACATAGGGTCGAGAGCCCTTGCCAGTAAAGCATGCCGACAAGGTTTCTTTTGGCCCACCGCTCTCCAGGATGCAACTGCACTAGTAACTAAGTGTGAGGTGTGCCAGTTCCATTCAAAGAAGCTTCATCAACCAGCTCAAGCTCTTCAGACAATCCCTCTTTCCTAGCCATTTTCGATCTGGGCGCTCGGCATACTGGTCCCCTTCCCCATGCCGTCAGGGGCTTTGAGTACTTGTACGTTGCGATAGACAAGTTCACAAAGTGGCCAGAAGTGGAACCAATGTGAAAGGTGGTAGCACAATCAGCCGTCAGGTTCTTCAAGGGACTAGTCTGCCGTTTTGGTGTGCCAAACAGAGTCATCACCAACAACGGCACACAGTTCACGAGCCGCACCTTCATGCACATATCCAAGACCTCGGCAACAAATTTTGTTTTGCTTCTGTTGCTCATCCAAGAAGCAATGACCAGGCTGAAAGGACAAATGCTGAAGTGTTGCAAGGCCTCAAAACCAGAACTTTCGACAGGCCACACAAGTGCGGAAGACGCTGGATTGATGAGTTGCCAACAATTCTTTGGTCAATCAGAACGACACCAAATCGAGCCACTGGCCAAACGCCTTTCTCCCTGGTATACGAGGAGGAAGCAGTTCTCCCCACAGAACTCATATATGGGTCACCTCGAGTTCTCGCTTATGATGAGCTTGAGCAAGAGCTGTTGCACCAAGATGATGCTATGCTCCTTGAGTAAGATCGTCTTCAGGCTGCTGTGCGAGCCGCTTGCTACCAGCAAGCCTTGCGCCGCTACCATAGCCGCAAGGTTCATGCCCGAAGCCTTGAGTAAGGCGACCTTGTTCTTCGGTGTATTCAATCCGCCAAGAGTTCAAACAAGTTGACGCCAAAGTGGGAGGGCCCTTATCGGGTAATACGAGTCACCAGGCCCGACGCAATCCGCCTAGAGACCGAAGATGGAATTCCGGTGAGCAACTCCTGGAATATCGAACATCTTTGCAAGTTTTAACCCTAAGGCGCGGTTGCTGGGAGCCCAGGCAACCCCCTTTTGTACTAGTCTTTCTGGCAAGGCATGTACATTTTCCTGTTGATTTCAGTATGTACAGACCCTGACGCAGTCAAATAACTTCAGTATGTACAGTTTCCTATTGATTTCCATGTTTATGTATATGTGTATATGCATGCCTGTCCAGGATATTGTACTACCCTTGATTCCAGCAGATACTGATGAACCGCCAAGGTTCCATACTCCTATCCTCTCTTTCTTCCAGCCACAGTGAAGGATTTGGCTTCGGCAAGAGGTTGAGAAGACTGCCTGGCACTGCAATCCCCAGAAAACCAAACAGATAAAGTTTACCTCTTGTCCATTCATGTTCGTAACCTATGACTTGTGCATTAGAAAACCTTGCCACTCTTTTTTGACTTAGGTGCTCCCATCCCTGACCCGAATGCTGCTTCAGTCAGAATGGTCGCAGTAGCTTTTGGGAAAAAGATATTGGCAAGGGGCTAGATCCTTTGTCTGTAATCTGACAGATGTGACTCTTCGGCAGGCACAGAGGGTGCCGTCAAGGTAGCTTGCCGGAAAAATTCATTTATTTAAGTTAAAGAGGCGTTTCGCCTCTGCATGGAAATATACATGCATGGGTTCCCGGCAAGGTTCATCTTTTTCATTGACGTGCTGATACAAGTACGAATGTTACACAACATAAGCATGGACTCGAGAGATTACATTATTTAAAATTAAGATTTGGCAAGTGACTACAAATTGAAAAATGATAATTGCCCTGTAATCCCCGTTCTTGCCGCTTTCCTCCCAGGAACGGCAGGTGAAGGCAAGGGAGATGCGGGAGGGGAACGTGTCAATGGAGAGCATGGCGGGGGTGGCCCATCGACCACCGACACCAGAGCCAGCATGACACAATCCCCGGCAAGGCAGGTTGCCAGGGAGGAGGGTGGTGCATATGATGGTGCTACCACTGATGGTCAGCCGGAGTCGGAATTGTCATCCTCCTGCCCGCTACCGTTATTGTCGCTGTCGCTGCCCTCCTCGTCGCTGCTGCTCGAGGGGGAGCTTTCGACGTCGGTGGAGCTCTCCGCGCTGCACCCAAAGCATATTCCCGAGCGCCCAAAGACCTTGATGGAGAGCAGGCCACTCTCCATTAACTTGAACTAGAGAACATGCCCCTCCAACAAGCTATGGGCACGGGCGAAGGTTTTCCACCCATGGCGGAGATACATGACATGAGGAGCGGGGAAGTCGATGTCGACCCACATGCTGTCGTTCCCGCAGCCCCTTATATGAGCCTCATGGCATGCGGCGGGTCGAGCTCCATTACCCGAGTGAACAGGGTAGGGAGGCGGAGATGACCACACAGGGGCTTGTATAGCCTGATGAAGAACTCGCGGGGCTGGTCCTCGACATGGCCCTCCATTGGGGGAGGGGCCGCCGGCGGATACACAGCTGGTGCACCGCCCCGAATTCCTCTTCCCCGAGCACCGCGGCGACCTCGGCCTCGACCCCTCCCCCTCCCTCTCACAGCGGGCTCCACCGTTGTGAACTCGAGCGGAGGAGGGATGCGTTGTCGAGCAGAAGCCCTCGTCGCCGCATTGGAGCACCAGCGCGCCCTCTCACCATGGCGAGCAGAAGAAGGTTACCAAGCAGAAAGGGGAGGAAGGAGGTTAGTAAGGAAAGGCATCGTTCCTCCCTTTTTATAGAAGGGCAGGGCCGGGGCCTGACCTCTCAACCCAAGGGAGGCCGCCCTGCTCAACCAATACGGTCTCCAGAGGCGCGGGGAATCAGGACCGACCCGCTGCTCTAATCAGCGACGCCCAGTTTCCCGCCTCGGCATTAATACCCGTGCCCTTCGCATCCACCACCTACCCTTCCTAAGGCATGGACGACACATGGCGGGCGACCCAGGAGCATAAAGACAAGTGGGATGCCTGAGGGAGTCCGGGATTAAGGGGTCCTCAGACAGCCGGATTATATACTTTGGCCGAACTGTTGGACTATGAAGATACAAGATTGAGGACTTCATTCCGTGTCCGGATGGGACTCTCCTTTGCATGGAAGGCAAGCTTGGCAATTCGGATATGTAGATCTCCTTCTCTGTAACCGACTCTATGTAACCCTAGCCCCCTCCGGTGTCTATATAAATCGGAGGGTTTAGTCCGTAGGACAACAACAATCATAATCATAGGCTAGCTTCTAGGGTTTAGCCTCTACGATCTCGTGGTAGATCAACTCTTGTAATACTCATATCATCAAGATCAATCAAGCAGGAAGTAGGGTATTACCTCCATCGAGAGGGCCCGAACCTGGGTAAACATCGTGTCCCCCGCCTCCTGTTACCATTAGCCTTAGACGCACAGTTCGGGACCCCCTACCCGAGATCCGCCGGTTTTGACACCGACATTGGTGCTTTCATTGAGAGTTCCACTGTGCCGTCGCGATAAGGCTTGATGGCTCCTTCAATCATCTTCAACGATGCGGTCCAGGGGGAGGTTTTCCTTCCCGGATAGACCTTTGTATTCGGCGGCTTTGTACTATGGGCCAACTCGCTTGGCCACCTGGAGCAGATCGATTGCTACGCCCCTGCCATCAGGTCAGGTTGGAAGCTTGAACTGTACTGCAAATATCCGCAGAGACTGGATCTTCGACGGATTCGAGCCCATGTCAGGTGTGCCGAACAGCCGCGACGAGCATGAATTAGATCTCCCATCAGACAGTGTTTGGTAGATCGCACCTGCGACGGCCCCGGGAATCAATCCGGAGCAGATTGTGCCATCCGAGGACGGGGGATGGACCCCGCCACGGAGGCCGTACACTCATCGGCGTTGGAGCCAAACACTGATCCGACCTCCTATGAGGATGGTGTCATCGGACCCTCGGACTCGTCTCTGGCTACAGGATCCGAACCGCGTACGTCCGTGCCTATCGAATCTGATTGGGCACCGGTCATGGAGTTCACCTCCGCGGATATCTTTCAGCACTCGCCCTTGGGTGATGTGCTAAATTCATTAAGGTCTCTCTCCTTGTCAGGAGACTCTTGGCCGAACTATGTTCGGCTCGAGTGGGAAGTGGACGACGAAGAAATTCGTTCCCCACCCACCACCCACTTAATAGCCACTGTCGATGACTTAACCGACGTGCTTGACTTCAACTCCGAAGACATCGACGGTATGGACAACGATGCAGGAGAAGAACAGGAACCACCGCCTATAGGGCGCTGGACAGCCACCTCATCATATGATATATATATGGTGGACACCCCCAAAGAAAGCAATGGCGATGAGGCAACGGAAGATAATCCCTTGGAGAAGCAATCTAGGCACCGGCGTCATAGGCGCCGCTCCAAGCCCCGCCATAGCAAAAATAGTGATACCGGCACAAGAGATGATAACAATCCGGATGGTGCCGAAGACGAAAACAATCCTGCCCAGCCAGGCTTCAAGCAGGCCGAGCAAGAAGATGGGCAAGCTAGCCCTAAGGAACAGGCAACAGATGGAGAATCAGAGGATGATAATTACATGCCTCTCTCCGAAGACGAAGTGAGCCTTGGCAACGAAGAATTCATCGTGCCTGAGGATCCCGTCGAGCAGGAGCGCTTCAAGCGCCGGCTTATAGCCACTGCAAAAAGCCTGAAGAAAAAGCAGCAACAGCTTCAAGCTGATCAAGATCTGCTAACTGATAGATGGACCGAGGTTCTAGCTGCCAAGGAATACGGACTCGAGCGCCCTACCAAAAGTTACCCAAAGCGCAGGTTGCTACCTCAACTCGAGGAGGAGGCGTTAAAACCCACACTACCAGCGCATGATGCGGCTGACCGGCCACCCCGTGGCCGAGACAAAGCGGCGTACCAGCCCGAAGTCCAGACCGCACCCCGTCGCCAATCAAACAATAATATTAAAGACTGGGGGTACACGAAGGACCTGCGAGACGTATTGGAAAACAAAGCAGGACAGTCAAGATCGATCTACGGATCACGGGGGCGCGCCACAATGCGTGACGATGACTGTCACGCCGGATACACTAAACAAAAGTCCGGCCGGGCCGAGTACAACAGGCCAGATTCATTTGAACTGTGTCGGGATGTAGCCCAGCATAGAGGCTCCGCACACCCCCTATGCTTCACTGATGAAGTAATGGATCATGAATTCCCAGAAGGGTTTAAACCCGTGAACATTGAATCATATGATGGCACAACAGACCCCGCAGTATGGATTGAAGATTTTCTCCTACACATTCACATGGCCCGCGGCGATGACTTACATGCCATAAAGTACCTACCACTTAAGCTCAAAGGACCGGCTCGGCATTGGCTGAATAGCCTGCCAGCAAGCTCCATTGGCAGTTGGGAGGACCTGGAAGACGCATTCCTTGACAACTTCCAGGGCACTTACGTGCGACCACCGGATGCTGATGACTTAATTCACATAACCCAACAGCCCGGAGAGTCAGCCAGGAAATTCTGGACTCGGTTCCTAACTAAAAAGAACCAAATTGTCGACTGTCCGGATGCCGAAGCCTTAGCAGCCTTCAAGCATAACATCCGTTACGAATGGCTCGCCCGACACCTCGGCCAAGAGAAGCCAAAGTCCATGGCAGCCCTCACGATACTCATGACCCGCTTTTGCGCGGGCGAGGACAGCTGGCTGGCTCATAGCAACATCACACCAAAAAACTCTGGCGATTCACATGCCAGAGATAGCAACGGCAAGCCACGGCGCAATAGACACAAGCGTCACAACAATGGCGACAACGCCGAAGACACGACAGTCAATGCCGGATTCAGAGGCTCTAAATCCGGTCAGCGGAAAAAGCCATTCAAAAGAAACAATCCGGGCTCGTCCAGTTTGGACCGCATACTCGATCGCTCATGTCAAATTCACGGCACGCCTGATAAACTAGCCAACCTCACCAACAGAGAATGCTGGGTGTTCAAATAGGCGGGCAAGTTGAATGCCGAAAACAAGGACAAGGGGATGCATAGCGATGACGATGAGGACCCCCGACCGCCGAACACAGGAGGACAAAAGAAATTCCCTCCCAGGTGAAAACGGTGAATATGATATACGCAACCCATATTCTGAAGCGGGAACGGAAGCGTGCACTAAGGGACGTCTATGCGATGGAGCCAGTCACCCCAAAAGTCAACCCATGGTCCTCTTGTCCGATCACTTTCGATCGCAGGGACCATCCTACAAGTATCTGTCATGGCGGTTCGGCAGCATTGGTCCTCGACCCCATCATCGACGGATTCCATCTCACACGAGTCCTCATGGACGGTGGCAGCAGCCTGAACCTGCTCTATCAGGATACAGTGCGCCAAATGGGCATCGACCCCTCAAGGATCAAGCCCACAAAAACCACCTTCAAAGGTGTCATTCCAGGTGTGGAGGCCTGTTGCACGGGCTCAATCACACTGGAAGTGGTCTTCGGATCTCCGGACAATTTCTGAAGCGAGGAGTTAACCTTCGACATCGTCCCCTTCCGGAGTGGCTATCATGCACTGCTCGGACAAACCGCATTTGCCAGATTCAATGCGGTACCACATTATGCATAACTCAAGCTTTAAATGCCAGGACCTCGTGGGGTTATAATAGTTAATGGAAACACAGAGCGCTCGCTCCGTACGGAGGAGCACACTGCGGCCCTCGCGGCAGAAGTACAAAACAACCTTCTTAGGCAAACAACAAATTCAGCGATAAAGAACCCGGACACCGTCAACCACGTCCAGAGTACCCCGCAACAGGATCATCTGGCACGTCTAGAGCTCGACTAGCAATTCGGCCTCCGTCCTAGTACCAGTCAAGCGGCGAAATTTGTGCCGCGCGTACATAATTACGCCCTTAAAATACCATGGACATAGGCGGAGGCACGACTATGACACGGCCCACAATGCGGTTCAACCCCCCAGGATTCACACATCTTTACAACTTTTTTCTTTCAGGCCCCTATCTTTAGGAGGATCTTCCGATAGACTGACTATCAGATACATAGCGGGACGGACACACCAAAAAGACAAGAAGCGTTGGCGTACAAGGGAATCCTCAGGTTGTCTCTGATAAACGATCGTTATACATGTTTTACATACCCGCACACAGCTCGCTCCTGGTCAGGATGTGTCAAAAACAGTCCTATTTTGCTTATCGCACTACTTGTATACGTACGCTTTGACGTATTATTTGAATAGCAAGGGAAAATAGTGTACAACGTCAGCTTACTATTACATTTATTTACCCCTTCCCTTTACTGCTTATTTACTACACCCGTGCATTTTGGTACGTCCAGTTTACCAGGGGCTTCAGTGTACCCCATAACATGGCAAGAAAAGTCTGAACACTTTTGACAGTGCGGCACCCCGAACTTATAGCATTATATGCATAAGCTCTGAATCATGTCTTGGGTCAATAGTTGGGTTTGCCCGGATCCTATGTTTTGGTACCTTACGTCCCGCTATATCGGCTAAGGTAGCACACGGAGAACTACTGCGATTATGTCCCGGTTCTTCCGGACGAGCACCTTAGTAAATAAAGCCGAAAACTGACTGTCATGAGGAGGCGAGAGCTGGTCGCTGTTCGAGAGGTATCAAATCCTTCAACATTTTTTTCGCTTCGGGCGAGGAATCGGCCTTGTCCGATTTAGGCGTATATAGCGCCCCAAGTTCGGCCTTCCGAATACTAGGGGCTTCGCCAAAATTTAAAATTGTAGACTTCTATGGCCAAGTGAGAGTGATAAAGTTGTATAGTCCGATTGCCTTGTTCGCTGCGCTAAACACCTCCTTAAAAGGACCAAAAATTTGGATAGAGTGTTTATATTTATCTCGGACACCCCGGTACTAGTTACATGGGGGCAGAAGCCGACGACTGGCCAACTCTCAAGATTTTATAAGCGGCCACACAGAAGGTAATATTTTAAATTAACAAGCGCCATATAGCGCACATGAACTCGTTTTCATATTACAGGATCACATGAGTACATTTATTCAAACATTACAGCCTTAACACATTCATCTGCCACAAGGCGGGCACCCATTAGGACACCGTCATAATACTTTTTGGGGTGGCGATGCTCCTTTCCCTCCGGCGGCCCCTCTATCACCAGCTTCTCGGCATCCATCTTCGCCCAGTGCACTTTCGCACGGGCGAAGGCTCTGCGCGCACCTTCAATGCAGACTAACCGCTTTATGGCTTCAAGCCACGGACAAGCATTCACAAGCCACTTTACCAGGCCGAAGTAGCTGCTGGGCTGGAGCTCGCCAAGCCACATCCAGACTATGAGATCCTTCATGGCCAGTTCTGCCACCTTGTGAAGTTCGACCAGTTGCTTCAGCTGGTCGCTCAAAGGCATCGGATGTTCGGCCCCAATATACTGGGACCAGAACAACTCCTCCTTCGAGCTCACTTCCTCAGGTCGGTAGAACTCTATGGCATCAGAGATGTTGTGCGGCAGATCTGCAAATGCTCCTGGAGAGCTCCGAATTCGGGTAAGTAAAAGGAAAGTCTCCTTCACATGCTTGCTTTGCATAATGAATGCCTTACTGGCCATTATCTTCTTGGTCGTCTCAATCTCCTGGAGGGCCTTCTGGGCTTCGACCTTGGCGTCGTGCGTGCTCTGGAGGGCCTTCGCAAGCCCCGACTCTTGCCTCTTGGAGTCACGCTCCAAGGACTCGAATTTTTTGACGAAGTCTTGGAGCTCTTGCTGGACCTCATCAAACTGAGCCTCCTGTTTTTGGCGCTCGGTGTGCTCCTTGGCCGCTTTGTCTTCGGCCTCGGACAATGCCTTCTTAAGGGCCGCCACGTCGGTTGTGGCCCCTATTATATACATGATGCATCTATTAGCGTCAACAATTTTTCCTTTATATGACATTCAGATAGGGTATCACTTACCTTTGTTCTCCTCGAGCTGCCTCTTCACGAGGCCGAGCTCTTCCTCGGCCCGCCTCAGGTCCCGCTTCAGTCCGGAGACCTCCGCAGTACGGGCGGCAGCAGCCAGCAGCAACACCTGCTTATTCACATAGACATAATATGATTAGACTCCTGTGGAGGTTATTTGATCCTCTGTTCGGCCTTTCTTTCCGAACACCAAACAGAGCATCAGGCGCTACTGTCTACACTATGATATTTTCTCATAATTTAATTACTTACCTCAAAGCCTATTAGGAGGCTGGCGCAGGCTTCGGTCAATCCGCTTTTGGCAGACTGAACCTTCGCAATCACCGTACTCATAAGAGTACGGTGTTCTTCATCAATGGAAGCGCCTTGAAGCGTTTCCAGCAAGTTGTCCGATGTGTCTGGATGGACAGAGGTCATCGGCACAGGCGGCTCGCCCCCCTTAGCGAGGGGTTGCCTGCCTGAAACCAGAACCACGGGAGGTTCCGATGCAGTATCCGGCTGGGGGCCAAGCTTGTTGCGGCCCCCCTCATCAGAATCCATGGGGATCTCCCCCCCCCCCATGTGCCTGGCATCGGGGGTTTCACCTTGAGGCGCCTCCAAAACTATCTCCCCCTACCCCGGTATCCTCTGAGACAACACTTCGGTGTCGCCCGCAGGCCGGGGAGTGGAGGCCGTCGGAAGCGAATCGTTGTTCATCGCCGACGAGCTCAAAGGCACATCCGAGGAGGATAGGTCGATGCGGGCTTTGGACGGACTGCACGAACATATTTTAACTTGATAATAAGCCATAAAGCTAAACATCCGGATACTTACGACTTCGGCAGGGGCTTGTCCCTGGGTAGCCACTCCTTATCGCTTTAGGCGGCTATTGTGGAGTGGTCCGGAGGGAGGGTCATTCCCTTCTTGGACCATTCGGCCTCCCCTGATGGGGCGGCCTTCCTTTTCTTCTCCCCCTCGGTTTGGGGGAGGGGGTTTCCTCTTCCTCCTCCTCATTTTTGTTGGAGGAGTGCACCTCGGTGTCTTTGGACGATGAGTCCGACACCACCTTGCGCCGGAGACCTTTCCTGGTCCCCGTGGCCTTCTTCTTGGCCTTCTTCTCCGGCCCCTCATAGGGCGCCAGAAACAGCATCTCCGTTAGGAGAGCCGTTGCTGTGTCTTCGGGTAGTGGAGCTGGGCAGTCGATCCACTTCGCTGTCACCACCCAGTCCTGTTAAGATTGGTGGGAAGGCTTAAATTCCTTTCACGAATATATTAGGGGAAGGGGCATCTTGTAAAACATAGAAAACTTACCGAATTGGCGGGGCACTTTGCGCTAAGCCCGCAATCTTCGGTAACGGGAGGAGGTACCTCGGTGGCCTTGAACAACACCTTCCAGATGTCCTTGTGCATCGTGTCAAAGAGCTCTCGCAGCGTCTGGTGTTCGGCCGGGTTGAACTCCCACATATTAAACGCCCGTCTTTGGCACGGGAGGATCCGGCGGAAGAGCATGACCTGGACCATGTTGAAAGGCTAGATTTTCTTGCTTATCATATTCTTGACGCAATTATGGAGTTCGGTCAGCTCCGCTGGCTCACCCCAGGCTAAACCCTTCCTTTTCCAGGAGGTAAGTCGCATGCGGATGCCAGATCAAAATTTGGGGGCCGCCGCCCCGTTGGAGTCGTGCGGCTCGGTGATGTAGGACCACCCCGATTGCCACCCCTTCACGCTCTCCACATAGGAGCCTTCGAGCCAGGTGACATTGGGCATCTTGCCCACCATGGCGCCTCTGCACTCCGCTTGCTGGCCGACCACTATCTTTGGCTTCACATTGAAGATCTTTAGCCACAGGCCGAAGTGGGGCTTGGTGCGGAGGATAGCCTCGCACACGACGATAAACGCATAGATGTTGAGGATGAAGTTGGGGGCTAGATCATGGAAGTCCAACCCATAATAGTACATGATCCCACGGACAAATGGGTGGAGGGAAAATCCCAGTCCGCGGACGAAGTGGGCGAGAAACACAACCCTCTCGTGGGGTTCTGGAGTAGGGATGATCTGCCCTTCATCCGGGAGCCGGTGCGCGATGTCTGTGGCTAAGTATCTGGCCTCCCGGAGCTTCGTGATGTCCTCCTCCGTAATGGAGGAGGCCATCCACTTGCCTCCCGCTCCAGACATGTCTGGAATGGCTTTACGGAGAAGGTGAGAACTTGGGCGCTGGAGCTCGAGAGTGCGAGAATGGATGAGCTAAGGAGGAAGAAGGCGTTGGTGAAAATGGGGGAGGTCTCTATCTCTTTATAAAGGCGGTAGAAACTGTGCGCCTCCCCACTTGCCCGTTAAAATCGCTTATTCCCCAAGCGCCACGATTGATGGCGCGGTTGGGTTACCCACGTCCGTATTGATGAGAATCGCGCGATAAGGGGACACGATCTCTGCTTCGACAAGACATGTCAAGGTAACCGCCTTGCAATATGTGCAGTAGCTGGTTGTGAAAAACGGTTCGAATAATGACCGGGCCATTGCGTGATGTCACGCTGTGAAAAGCTGTCAGCAGATTAGATTTGTGGAATATTGTGCTCTCTACGGTGGTATGTGGAATTTGTTTTGCAGCGCCAGACACGATTCTTGTGTTCAAAATCTTCTATGGAGTATTCGGAGAAGGAACCCGCCTTGCAATGCCGAAGACAATCTGTGTGCCGGACTCATCGTCATTGAAGCCTGGTTCAGGGGCTACTGAGGGAGTCCGGGATTAAGGGGTCCTCGGACAGCCGGACTATATACTTTGGCCGAACTGTTGGACTATGAAGATACAAGATTGAAGACTTCGTCCCGTGTCCGGATGGGACTCTCCTTTGCGTGGAAGGCAAGCTTGGCAATTCAGATATGTAGATCTCCTTCTCTGTAACCGACTCTGTGTAACCCTAGCCCCATCCGGTGTCTATATAAACCGGAGGGTTTAGTCCGTAGGACAACAACAATCATAATCATAGGCTAGCTTCTAGGGATTAGCCTCTACGATCTCGTGGTAGATCAACTCTTGTAATACTCATATCATCAAGATCAATCAAGTAGGAAGTAGGGTATTACCTCCATCGAGAGGGCCCGAACCTGGGTAAACATCGTGTCCCCCGCCTCCTGTTACCATTAGCCTTAGACGCACAGTTCGGGACCCCCTACCCGAGATCCGCCGGTTTTGACACCGACAACAACCGTTTTCCACCCTGATCATGGGGTGCGGGCGCCATGCAAGCCATGAACCGAGTCCACTTTGTAAATGAGCAGCGCCCCTGTGGCTTCCTCTTTTCATAGGGAAGGTGCAGGCCGCCTCTTTACTGTTCGACGTGAGGCGTCGTGAGCATGATGCGACCACCCCATGCATGACCCCCACATCACGCACTCAATGCGGATCGTGGGGAAGCGCAACTGACAAGAAGATGGTGGCAGTTAATCTCTGCCACGCGTGCCCACGCACCGTTTTGGGCATGGCCCAACGACTCTTCGCGCTTATGTGTGGCCAAGGCTCGGGGGCTCCCGTCGGTGTACAAAAATATGGGCCTTTCTATACCCCTTAGTTGTGGACACACCTACGGCAAGGCTTGACAGGGAAGTGGAAGGAGAAATACAAGACTACAAAGACAAGCACTCAGGCCAAGAAACAAAGAAAGCAAAAGACAGGCTAGACCTCCCCCGGTAACGTCCTTGCTGGGGGGAGCCTATGTAGACCTGGCAAGAGCCTTGCCGGGGCGACCTGCAAAGCACCAGCAAGGCCACCACCATCGAGGCTGAAAGCTCTAACACCATTGACAACATCAAGGCCAAGGCTCGAGGACGCATGCATAGTAGGATGCAGGTATTTGTGAAGGCTGGTGGCCTGTAGGTCTACATGGAGAATAGAGAATGAAGACCCCCGGCAAGGCCCTTGCCGGGGACGACTGCGAGGCCCCGGCAAGACCCTTGCGGGGGACAATTACGGGGCCACCGAAAAGGCTTCGCCACCTCACTACTGTTCCAGCGTGACGACTAGCTTGCCAACTAGGCAGACGCCTGCGTGGCGGCATGCAGATTCTAGGCCAACTAAGCAAGCACCTGCATGGTGGCATGCAGATCTTTGTGAAGGTCTTGCCACCGAGCCTGCACAGCAGCTAGCCAGCCAGCCTGGCATTGTATGCATTGTCAACCTGGACGTGTGTCAGGACGAGGAGAGGCAGCGACGGACGGGACATGTTCTGTTGCCGTCCCTGATAAAGTTGGAGGGCACGTAAGTAGCACATTAAATGTGTTTTTCTTACGATGTCAGCGATAAGCATGTACACTGTAGCGACTTTACACCTCCTGTGTGCCACTGTGGCGACCCCTTTAACATATAAAAGGAGGCTCGAGGCGTACTGGAAGAGGATTCAGACTTTTTGGACTGGGCATGCATAGCCGCTAGTCTAAGAACTCAAGAACACAAAATATACACCGAAAGCAGGACTAGGGTTTTACGCTTCTCAGCGGCCCGAACCTGGGTAAAAATCCCTCGTGCTAATCACTAGACCTGCTCTTTGCGCACTTCTCTCCCCGCCAACTGTAGAAGGGATCCCCATGATCCCATAGGTGTCGTTTCCCCGACAGGAGGGCTGGATGAAGAGTAGCCTGTGGAGGGGTGGTTGAACAGTAGCCGGGGGAGGCTGGATGAACAGGAGCCTGAGGATGAACAATAGCTGGTGGAGGCACGAGGGAGACGCCGTGGATGAACAGTCGTAGGTGGAGACTGGAGGAGGTCGACGGTGGATGAACAGTTGCCCGTCGAGGCTGGGGAGTGAGATCCAGTGCCTTGGCACACACAAGGCACGAATGAACAGTATCGTGCCTTGAGGGCATCTCCTGGCCGTTGGATCTACAAGCGACGATCCGATGAACATCAGGAGTCACCGCTACAGTACATCGCTACAAGAAGTCTGCTACAGGACAACCGCTACAAGACCAACAACTGTAGCGTGGAGTACTGTTCACTGAAATCTGCAACCTTGATTTCCGATCTAATGGCTGAAAGCTCAAGGCATTGCACTGTTCATGTGTGCCTTGTGTGTGCCAAGGCACCGGATCTCAGTCCGGAGGCTGGAGCAAGGCAGTAGACGGTGTATGAATAGTAGCCGTGGAGTCCCGTTTTGCGGTACGCCACACCCCTCCCGATCAACAGCACCCCATTTCGACCGTAGGAGCTCGAACACACGTTCGTTTCCTCCGTTTTGCGGTACGCCAGACCCTTCCCGATGAACAGGACCACATTTCGACCGTATGCGGTCGAACACAAGGCCGTTTTCCTCCGTTTTGCGGTACGCTAGACCCCGTTCCGGCTGTTTGGTCCAAGCCAGTTGGCTCCCATTGAACACGACCCATTCCGACCCAGTCTGTTGCCTCCCGATGAATAGGACGCGTTCCGACCCAGTCACTGGGCTCCCAACAAACACGACGTTGTTTCCTCCATTCCGACCCAGCCGGTTGGCTGCCGATGAACAGGACGTCGTTGCTGCCTCCGTTGCCTCTCCATGTACACGAGCCCCGGCCGTACGTATGCGCGAGTAGGCGTTCGAGACCCCGCCCGTATTTACGTACGTGCGTGTACATGATATAGACGGGACTGCCTGAACAGCTACCACTCCTTACTAGGCCATAGTTCATCGTGGCAGAAGGACCGATGGACCAGTATGTACGTACACGTTTGCGACCAGAATGACAACGCTACGTAGCTTCGACCGGGTGGGTCCCGGCTGTCAGGGAGGATAAGGTGGCACTTCCCTGCGTGCGTAGATGTAGCTGGTGGGTCCGAGCCGACAGGGGAAGGATTCTTTTTTTTTTGCACATAATACCGAGCCGACAGGGGAAGGATTCTTTTTTTGCACATAATAAGGAGGCACTTCCTTGCGTGCGAAGATGTAGCTGGTGGGTCCATCTGTCAGCCTCATCGCATACAGTCCTCTTCCGATGGCTGTCGTTCATTAACCATGTTGACCACACCATGTGGACAGCACCAGGCGATGAACGATGGTGAGACAGGGAACGACACGGAGCCTGGGAACATGCGAAGGGTAGTGCGAGGGTTGACTGGTTCGGCTGCGGTGTGAGACTGTCGTCACCGCAGAATAAAAGGGGGTGTGGGTAAGTAAAGGGATGGCCTGACCGGTGGTGGGAGTAGTAGAGGGCGGTGAGGCCTCCGCGGCAGCACAACTAGCCACAGGAGACAGGAGCATGCGGTGGTTTGGATGGCTGGAGCAAGAAAATCAGAGGTTGAAGAAGCAGGAGGACCGTTTGATGTTAACAATCCAATGGTCACTGGTGATAGAATCATTTGTTGACTAAGTTGACAAAGCCCTCCATACGCGTCCACTTAGTAGGGCCACAAGTCAGCCTCCAAATCTGGTGGGCCCCAGCTGTCATGGGGAGCACTCGTAATTTTTTGCTTAATAAGGAGGCAATTCCTTTCATGCCAAGATATAACTGGTGGGTCCCGGCTATCACTGGGAGGTGCTTTCTTGCGTGTGGCCATGTACCATGTGGGTCCTAACTGTCAGCCTCTCCATGTACATCCCTCTTCCGATGTTGTTGTTTGTTGACAATGTTGACCACGCGTGCCGAGAACACCAGCGCGATGGACGACGATGAGACACAGAAAGGGAATGACCCGGAGGCGACGAAGCCAAGTGAAGGGATGTGGGTGAGTAGAGCGATGGCCTGGCCAGCGGTGGGAGTAGTAGGGGGCGGTGAGGCCTGCGCGACAGCACAGCCGGCCAAGGGAGGCGGGAGCAGGCGGTCCCGCCAGCGCTAGATTTGGCGGCTGGAGCAAGAAGATTAGAGATTGAAGAAGCACGACAGACGTTGGATTGACATCCAACGGTTACGTCTATTGACTATATAATAAGTAAAAAAAGCTAGCATATGCATCAACTTAATAGGCCCACAAGTCAGACAATTCCCTATTTTTTTAATAATTTATAGCTCATTGTAACTTCTTGTCCAATTTATTGCAGTCCTATTTTTTGTTGGCCAGAGCGAGGGTTAAAAATTAAAACAAAAGTTTGCATATTCATTGGGATCCAAACTATTTTTAATACCGAAATGTCGAGCCAGATTTAAAGTACTTTGAAGATATATTTAAATTAGGTTAAAGCCCAGTGAAATTGGAATTTGAAAATGTGAAAAAATTCAGAAATTATAAAGTAATTGGCAATTTGTTGTTTTTTATATTTATAGCCCATTTCATGTAACTTTCAAGATTTGCAGCCGCCTTGAAAGAGTTGCAGCCCATTAGGGCGTAGAAAAATAAGTAGGCCTCGATTGCGTATTCTTCAGAAAAAATAAACTGGGCTCATTTTCAGAAAGGAAAAATAGCTAGGCCGGTCAAGTGGTGAACGTAAAATATAAGCCTGGCTAGATGGGCCACAGCCCAGTTGAAACCCTGCTCCGTATCAACAATAACAAAAAAAATACTGCTCGAGCAGCTACGTCCCAGGTGTCAGCCGATCTTGTGTTGTTCTCTTGTTTATTGAGTATATATGCTGACAATATCGTGGGTCCCGGATGTCAGGAAACCACTAGGAGGAAGCATTTTCTTTTCTATACGCTGACAATGGAGAATATAAAAAATGAGTAACTTGCTTGTGTACGGCCATGGACATGTTGGGTCCCTACTGTCATCCTCTCCTCGTACAATCCTCTCCCAATTCCTCTTGTTTGTTGACCATGTTGACAACACGAGAGGGTAGCACCGTGGTGAGTGCACCAAAGTGCACGGAGGACGACGACGAGGCCTCGGATGCCAGCGTTAACGATTTAGGAGACGACGGGGCGACGATGTGTGCACTGAGGCACAGCCAGCCGTGGGAGGCGGAAGTAGGCGGCCCCACCAGCGCTGGTTTGGTTTTGGCGGCTGGAAGAAGACGAGACTGAAGAAACACGACAGACTGTAAAAGCAGCAGGAGTACTTAACAACCTTAACTAAAACCAGCACGGGCACTTAACAACCATAGCTGAAAGCAGTATGAATACTTATACATGTTCAACCGTACAAAGCACGCATCGAAGAGTGTTACTTTTCCTATAGTTAACCAAGGGTGAGGCCACCAATGCCCCAAGAAAAGGCCCAGGCGCCACCCCGCGCATCCACAACCTTCTGAAAGCGGCTACATCTCGCAATGTGGTCAATAAACAGGGTATTCGCTTTAGAGCCATGGAAAAGCATGAGCATAACCTTCTATCCGATTCTCCAAGATGGACGGGCCTTCATTATTTGAGACCACCCATGAATAAGTATATTTTCACCTCCAAGGGGAATGGAGTAGGTCGACATAAACATCATGTTGTGACCAAGCACAAGTCTGACCCGACCATGGCGAGGCATCAGTATAGGAACAATAGAACTAGGCAGTTTCTGTTTCAAGATCACAGCTGTAAAACTGTGTATAAGCAAGAGTTTATGAACAAAATATATAACAGAAAACAGCTTGTACCATAAGTTTCTCGACACAGTTGGACCTGCTCAATGTGTGTAGCAATGGCACACATATCCCATGTGGCCTTCCACCATTGAAACACCCCACAAGCACCTCAAGACAATCAATAAAGTGTAGGAACTTGTGGATGTCGTCCCAGTCTACTTCAGTGCCATCAGTAACAGCCGAGTTCTTATAGAATAACAAACGAGTAGCGTGTTTAACTTTGAAATAACCTACACATGTCACCAATTATAAGAAATATTAGTTAGGAGTAGCATCTTTGAGAGAGAAGGGAATCACAAATCGTTGCTACTTCTAAAGTTAAATTGTGATTAGTTAGACAGAATAGGTGGATTAAGAAGTAATCAAGGCAACAAGCAAGAACCAGATACAAAACTAACATGGATGAACTACTGGAACAACGTCGGAGTGGAAGATCACAATGAAGATGAGACCAGGTTCTGCTATTTCCATCCATATTCGTGCGCCAACTTTCAGTCCACAACACTTGAGAAAGTTTATCCAAGTTCGGCCATAAAAAAGCAGCGATCTTCTTGGTTCATGAACCCAACTCGGAACTTATATCCATGGCTTGTCTTCAATGTGACCATTAAACTGGTGTATGCAGTTATGGCAAGGCCGACCATCTTGAGTACATGTGTTCTGGCAAAGCAAGGAATGCACTGCAGGAAAAATAATATGAGAACACAATGTATTCGCTATCCAAATCTAGAAATAATTTCCTCCTTCACGTCGGTGTTGACCATGGTACTAGTACCTTTTATCCAAATATAGCAATCCAAATTTCCAAATTTGTCGACATCATGTTCAAAACCCCCCACCCTCCCGGATAGAAAAGAGGATTCTAGGAACATACTGTGCGTGTTTTAAAATCCTGTGTTAGGATGAGAAGGAAAAAGTGTGGCGCCTCGCCGAGGGTGCAGAAACCTGTACGGTATTTGCACTTTGGGCACTACAAATGAAACATACTAGATTTAGTAGGGAAAAAATGCATCAACGAGGGCGGCTGCCATCCTAGGATTACCCGCGACCAAGGGACTTGGATTTATTGCGGATGGATGAAGAATTCATACCCGGTTCTCCATGAGAAAACCCGATGCAATCGCTAGAGGGGGTTTTCTCCGAACAAGCAGACGAGGGAGAAGGGGATTCAGGCCCAGTGAGAGAGGGGTTTTTCTTTGAACAAGAACACGAGGGATAAGGGGATTCAGGCCCAGTGAAATATTGTTGCTTCGTCCATCTAGCTTACTGCTAAAGCTGGAAAGGTGGGTTTTTTTGTGATTTGATGGCTAATTGGGAGTTACTGCGGTGCTATGACCAGGGTGAGTCTACTGTGCAGTTGGGCACTCTAATTTGGTGCATGGCACATCGACCCCGTTGCTGGATGCCCCACATATCAGCGAAAGGAAGTAGAAAGGTAGGAGTAACTAGTTACACATAAATATATTTTTGACAGAGAGATACTCCCTCTGTAAAGAAATATAGAAATCTTTTATATCACAACTTTATACATAAGAAAAATCAAGGGGAATATATATAACAAAATATGGGGGTTCAGTTAAGAATATTATACTCAGACAGGCTCACGGTTATGGACTTTGGGCCACGGGCCGATGGGTCGGCATGTTTGGCGGCCCATGTGTTCTACCTCGGCGCATTTCATATTGCAAGCGATCGGTACGGTGTAGGTTTTAGATGATGTCGCAAGGCGAATACAGAAAATTGAATAAAGCACGACAACTGTTAGAATGAAATCGAATGATAGTTCCTAACCAGCAAGCAGAGTTGCAATTCTATCAATGATATCCTATGTGATAAATAATATTATAGTACTACTTATACACACATGACACTTGTTTCACCATGCTAAATTATTACATCAAAACCTTTTGTAGGATAGATCAGTTCAGAAGTTGCATGTTGTTACTTAAGAATTTCAAAGTTGATTTGGACCAACCCTCCTTGCTGAGTAAGTTCGATTTTGACATCATCCCCTACCGCAAGATTTGATTTAGATTTGAACCTTGACCATCCTTTAGCATCAATCATCATGCGACCATCCTTTGTGCTTATGTTATATTGAGCAGGTTCATTCACACCAAGGTTGCGCATGGTATGAGAAACTTGGCCATGGTCGCCCAGATTGTTGAACGACTCCCTCATTGCTCTAGGAATTCTTTCACTATTTGCAAACAAGAAGACATACACAAATAGTTAGACCAAGACAGTGAATCATGTGAAAAACATGGAAATAAAAAAGAACAAAGCACTTAGGCGGCCAATGCTTACCAAGAAGGTGGAGATGTCGGTTTTTGTAAGGACTCTGGTATATGCAGTGCAAACTGCAGCCCAGTCTGTTGCTGGTGCAACAGCTGGTTCCGTTGCTGCTGCACAGGCCAGAGCAGATGCAAGTGCAACTTCAAGTGTTGGTGCAGGTGCTGGAGACATTGCTGGTGCCCATTCCGGTACGACTGGTAGTGCCATTGCTGCTACCGGAGGTGGTGCTCCTTGTGGAGCTGGTGCCGGTGTCGGAGCAGGTGCCGGTGTCGATGCCCGATCCTCCGATAGACCAGCCTTATCTGCTGACGTGGTCGGTGCCCAATCCTCAAGTGCATCAGACAGCGCTACTACCGTTGTCATTGCTAGAGCAAGCGCCGTCGGAGAAGGTGCCGGTGCTTGATCCATTGCTGAAGGTGGTACCGATGTGCAAGACAGCAGCGATCGTCTCTTGTCTGCTATGATCTGCTTTCGAACTTGACTAGGCTCTATGACCTTGATCCACTCTTTTTCTTCATTTCTTTTAAACGCGAGAAGGACTAATTGTGGTGTGTTTGTTAAACCAAACTGCAGTTCATCATAGGGCTTCAGATTGTACTCAGACAACAGACTGGTCCAATTATGTCCAGTAATATAAGTGATGGATAGTGCCTTCGTTACGGACATGGCATAAGAAGTGAAACCTGGAAAAATAACCATCATAGAGCAAACCAAATGGTTTATTCTCTGACGAATGCCACATGGCAAAACCTGCATCGTAAAATTGCAGCAAAAGTAAGAAAACATGACATTAAATCAATAAGATTTAGACATTAAATCAATAAGATTTACTTGATGTGCACGAGTGAATCCTTACCAGGAAATCACTATGTTCAAGTTGTAAACAGAAGATTGATCGTCCAATTACGCGTGGCATGCAGGGCCTCGGCTTACTCCCACAAGCAGGATAGTCCAAAGGTCCTGAAAAATCGTACGGACCGAACATCCATGGGACTGGAAATCCTGCTGGGTGTGATAAACCCTGCAATGCATATAGATATTGGAGTGTAACCATAAGTGATAAACCGTCCTCACAAAAAGATGATCTTGATACTTCAAAATATACAGACTGAATTGAGTTGACAGACATTAACATAGACTGTTCTAATGACTCACCAGACAACAAAAGTGACTGTACTAAACAATACAAGGTTCACACACACAAATCAAGTACTGAACAATAGTACTTACTGCAAACAAGCAAAGTTACACTAATTAAAGTCTGCAGACTATTTCTTGCCACTGACCTACGGGATGTGCCCGCATAACTGACTAGGCCATGGACTTCATGAGAGATGTCTACCAGCACCATCACCATCTCGTCAACCTTGGAGAACCTAACAGAGTGGTCTTTCCACTCATAAACGTGATGATGAGGATAGTATGCATCAGATTTGTCAGAAAGCTTTACAAGAACCACACCCTTCATAATCAAAGGCACAATCAGCAAATTGTTGTGGTCAAGTACACCCTCGAGAACACGCCTGACAACAATGCTACTGGAAAGCACTAGTTCAGGACACATGGCAACAAGGACACAGTAGCTGGATAGTTTAGTAGTAGAACGCACCCTCAGGTCTTCCAATTCACACAGCATGACTTTGAGAACTTCAATATCCACCGCGGACCTGGTTCTAATTCAAAAAGAAACCGAATATTTTATTACTATCTCCGTTCAGAAATATAAGATGATTTTCGATATTTTACTCCATATAACACTACATATACGCATAGAAATGAGTGAACAAAGACACTAGAACATGTCTTCAAAGGCATGAGAGCAGAGGGATTCCTTGCAATATCCATAACACAAGTTACTGAGGCTAATATACTCTCTTCAAAGGTAGCATTGATGTTCATAAAGTTCTTGAAAGTAATCTATAAGAAATCAATGTCAACCTCTCGCATGTTTTGGTCAAAAGAGGAATTTAGAACCATCATTTGGCACACAAAAATCACATGCAAGATCACCCAGAAAGTTGTACTACTAGTACATTTTCTGTGTGTTAGATGAAAAACACGATCAAGAACGAGAAAAAGATCGTCAAGAAAAGATATTACCTGGACTTGCTTAATGAGGGATCCCGGAGATACCGAGGGGGGCTTGGACAGGGCAATGGCCTTGAGCTTGTCTGATGTAGTCTCGACGGGGTGCTTGCACTTCTTTGTACCCTAAGCCTCAACGGTTTTGGCCAGAGCCATAGACATCACTTCGTCCGGTGCTCCAGGGTCCATCAAGAAACTGTCAAATAGAAATAAAAGAAAAGAAACCATAATCACCAACCCAGAAGAAGAACAGAGAGGGAGTTATAGGATCAGTTTCGAGGTTGCAAGACCGGGCCTTGGCCAGAATCAACACCATTGATGCGCTCACCATTTCTTCTTTGGGAGATAAGAACAATGATAGAAGCAAGTCGAGGTTTTCTTGAAGAAATGAGGAACAAGATGAGGAAGAAGCGAGTTGGGGTTTTCTTCAAGAGAGGAAGCTGAGGGAGAAGAATGAAATGATGGTTGCTTCGTCCGTCCAACTTACTGCTGGAAAGGTGGGGGTTTTGTGATTTGACGGCTCATTGGGCATTACTATGGCGCTTCGATCGGGGTAGTCTACCGTGCAGTTGGGCACTCTAGTATGGAGTAATTTAGTGAATGGCTAGTGGACCCCGATGTTAGCTATCTTTCATGTCGGTGAAAGTGAGTAGCAAGGTTCCCGACGA
Organism: Triticum aestivum; assembly: GCF_018294505.1. Classification (NCBI taxonomy): domain Eukaryota; kingdom Viridiplantae; phylum Streptophyta; class Magnoliopsida; order Poales; family Poaceae; genus Triticum; species Triticum aestivum. The sequence continues at coordinate 336,008,440 of NC_057798.1, read as the reverse complement.
CCGTCGAGGAGGATCCGCACGGTAGAGCGTGTCCACTATTTTTGAAGAAAAAATGATTTTAGTAAGGAGAAGTGTGAAACACGACAACCACTTGAACTTACATAGTGCTCCCACTACTAGGCATGTGCAGTGGTTCATACGTCAGTAGTACTACATAATCTTCTTGCTAGTGTAGTAAGATTTGACGACAACAAATGATGTTGTGCATATGTCAACTATATGAACAATAATGCAACATAGTACCCCTTTTTTGACTGTCCGGTCGACAATGAACGGTGAGATCAATGTTAACAGAACTAGGTCTATAGCGCATGAAGAGTATGGTGCCATAGTACGACATGGAACATGAACCATATGAAGCACAAATCAGTGTTAGGAAGGGTGTATGAAGGGTGCATGGGATGGAGCAAAAGTTCCCTTCTCGACCCACTTTTGGGTGTTTGGCAGGGTGCGTCAAGGGTGCAAGAGTCCACACTAGTAGGTTAACACAAATACACTAGGAGCATGCATGAAGAGGGGTGCTGTGATGAGCATGCACGAAGAGGGAACAACTATATTGAGATGAGAATGCAACCGAACACACCCACATGCTTTTTGCTACAGTGATTGATCTGCATCGTCTTAGTTTGATCCACGTTCCTGTTGTGCTGAGACATGGACATGCCCATGCAGAGGATGCCTAAACACCACCGAAGTCCCTTTGCTTCTCGAGGCGCATGACGTTGGTGATGCAGGGTGCCACCGCCCACAAAGCCCGCTCCCGGTTGAAGGGAGCTAGCTCATCAAAGACGGCGTCCAATGGCACGAATGGATTCTAGTGACGGAGCCCTGAGAGGATTCACCCGGCAACGGCGATGGCAGCCTGCAACCCCTCCTTGTCCAGCTCCGCCCCCACCATCGCCCGGAGATGGCTCAACTCCTTGGAGATATAGGGGAAGATGGAGAACAAGTCAGGAAGCCGTAGCTCATTGAAGTCGACGAGGTGGTTGTCGGTGTCAAAACTGGCAGATCTCGGGTAGGGGGGCCCAAGTTGTACGTCTGAGGATCAATGGTAACTATGGACAAGGGACACATTGTTTACCTAGGTTCGGGCCCTCTTAATGGAGGTAAAACCTTACTCCTTCTTGATTATATTCGAGGGTATAGGGGTTACAAGAGTTCATCAACCTCGAGATCGATTCGGCTAACCCTAGATTAGCTAGCCTAGCAATGTTGTGATCCTGCCTCCGATCTACCCTCCAGTTTATATAGACACCGGAGTGGCTTTAGGGTTCTACAAAGTCAGTTCTACAGAAAGGAGTATGACACCCGGACACCTATACTTGCCATCCACACCCAAGGGGGTCCCCATCAGACACGAGAGATAATATTCTGTCTTGTATCTTGATGGCCCATCAGTCCGGCCCACATCAATAGACTGGACGCCCAAGGACCCCCTAGTCCAGGACTCCCACAGTAGCCCCTGGACCAGTCTTCAACAAAGATATATTTGGCGCTCAGATTGTCTTCGTCATTGCAAGGCGGGTTCCTTGAAGAATTCATATCGGCTTTCCTCTGTAAAAGAAATGTATTCGGCTTTTTATGATAAACACAACCCTTAGTCACGAAGGCAGGATATGTATAAAAAATAAGAACACTGTCTTTTACTGACAGCCTTTCCGATGAAGCGTCAGACTTGACCTTTCAGCATTTTGAACCATTTTGCTACCCCGCGTTCCATGTTTCGAGGCCACGCCCCATTGGCATGTACTGTCAAACAGAGATCGTGCCCACTTAATACGGATTGCATATCAATGATATTTGGGTAATCCAACTGTTTGCGGTGCATGCCCCCATTGGGAATAGGTGAGATTCGAGGCACGAGTGGGGGATGGTTGGTATTTTTACTTCCTATAAGAGGGCAATAGATCCTCACTTTTTCCCCATACCTTGACATCTCCTCAACCTTCCAATCTCCCAAGCTCTCTGCACCCACAAAACCTCCGTCTTTCTCACCACTACCACCACCTCCTCCGACCATGGCCGGAGCTGGATCCAAAGGCAAGTGGGAGGCCTCCTACGTGACGGAGAAGGACATAGAAGATCTCCGGAGTGCGTGGTACCTCGCCGCCGATATCAAGCACAGGCTTCCCCCAAAGGTCAAGTCATTCCCACTCCGGAGCCCGGAGAATGGGTCATCTTCCTTCCCCACTTCCTTAGAGGGTTAGGTTTTCCACTCCACCCGTTCGTCCACGGACTCGTGTACTAATACGGGCTAGATTTCCATGATCTAGCCCCGAACTCATTCCTCCACATCGCAGCATTCGTAGTCGTGTGTGAGGCTCTACTCCGCGTCCACCCACACTTCAGCCTATGGCTCAAGGTCTTCAATGTGAAGCTGAAGGTGGTCGACGGGAAGCACACGGACTGCAGTGGAGCTATGATTAGCAAGCTGCCGAACACCACATGGCCCAAGGGGTCTTTGTGGAGACCGTGAAATGGGAGTGGTTCTACATGACCGAGCCACGCCGCACTAAGTGGGCAGCCATTCCAGAGTTCAGATCTGAACCCCCCATGAGGCTCACCTCCTGGAACGCGAAGGGCCTCGACTGGGGGTCCCAAACGGAGGTGCTGGTGCTGCAAACACGCATCACCAACATGTTGGGGAAAAACGGTTGTCTAACCAACGTGGTTCAAATCATGCTCTTCCTTTGCATTCTCCCTTTCCAGCGCCGGGCTGCCCCCATGTGGGAATTCAAGCCGGAGGAGCCAGGGATGCTACATCACTTCCTCGGCACCACACACAAGGGAATGTGGAAGCTGCTTTTCAACACGCAGAAGAGCAGCTGGCCCATGGAGACCGAGGACATCAACCTCAACACCACGTATTCGGCCTCTCCAGTAAGTATTCGATATCTCCGAAGACATACCTGGTTTATATATATACATTCGATCTATGCCAAACTCATCAACCTATCTTTCATTACAGGTCTGGACCAAGAAGTTGGAGCGGATCAAATGTCCGACTCCACTGCCCGAAAATCCAATCACTCCTCAGCTGGAGGAGATGCTGGTCCCGGCGCCTTATCATCCACCGGAGAAGAAGGCCAAGAAGAAGAGAAAGGGGCCCAAGAACATGCCCTGCCGCAAAGGCCCTCCAGAAGCTATGTTCGTAGAGACCAAGCCCGTCTCCTCCCACGAGGAAGACGAGGATGAAGAGGAGGAGGGAGAGGAGGAAGAGGACATGGAGAGCGACTCCCCTCTCAAGACAAGGAGGGGAAAGAGGACAACCTCCAAGAACCCAAAGGGGGCGACGTTGAAGAAGGGGAGGGTGATCCTTTCGGATAGTTAGGACTCGGAGTCCGAATACAGCCCGGAGAGGGCACAAGGGGAGAAGCCCCTGGCCGAAACGCAAGTGTCAGAAACTTACTTTGTTAATTATCGTTTTAATGTGCCTCTTTCATGCCCAATCCTTTTAAGCTTTTTAGCCCTCCGCGCGAAATCCCGATCCCCTCTTCTTTGACGGGGAACTCTCTAGCGCCTGGGGAGGCGGAGAGTGACGACCCATCTCGCGCCCACTCTCCCCTTGCCATGGAGGACACTGAGGTATCATCCCAAAGACCATCTCCTGGCCAGGGAGGGGCAAATAAGACCGTCCAGAAGGCGCCCGAGGAGAACACCTCGGATGTTGTAGAGCGGGGCACGACGACCCCCATGACCATCTAGGGTGGGGGGCTTCAACAGTCCGGGCCCTCGCCGAACACCATCCCGGAGACCAATAGGGCTCCGGTTTCGGACAACCATCCCCCTTCGAAAGAGGGGGGACGAGCAAAAGCTCCCTTGGCGGGCTCTGTCAATCTGGAGGTCGCTAACACTCTGTGGGAGGAACTGCAACGTGCCTCCATCGTGGAGGAACACCGCACCCTTATGGTTGTGGTTATGGAGAAGGTTCAGTCCGCGAAGAGCGGACTGACCGAAGCTTTTCACAGCCTACTGACAGGCTTCGAGGTAAGCGACATAATATTCTTCACAAGTATTTTGTGTATATATGTGTGTGAGGCGAAGCCCGTGTGTAGACAGTAGCCCCTAAGACTCTATCCGGATTAGAACAATCCGAACAGAGGATCATCAACAAGTATATAATGCACTATATATGTTAATTGACAGGCCTCTAAGCTGGCGCCTACTGCCCAAGCCACAGAAATTGCCGAGCTCAATCGGAAGCTTTGGCTATCCGATGAGGAACTTGACCGCATCAACAAGCAGTTCAACGAAACCCAAGGTTTGCGGCATTTCAGTATATCTGAAAATTATGTGCGTGTTAGTCGGTTTTAAAATGACTAAGAATGTTATAGATACACTCGCAGTTGGCGCAACCAAGGTCGAGTCCCTCAAGAGTGCCCTTGCCGAAGCCAAGAAGGAGGCTGAGGCGAGCATGGTGGCCGCAGACAAAGCGGCCAAAGAGTTAGAGGTGGAGCAGACCGCCCGCCGCAAACATGAGGCACGGGTGGAGGAGGTCGAACAGGAGCTCAAGGATGCCATCGCCCGATGCGAGTCCTTGGAGCAAAAGAGTTTGGAACAGGCCTTCGAGCTTACCAAATCTCTTGAGATCATAAAGAAGGCCCAGGTTGATGCCCAGGGCGCTCGCCAAGAGATTCAAGAGGCGAGGCAGATTGTGGCTGGTAAGGCCTTTATCATGTAGAGTAGATATACGAGTAAGAGAATATTTTACTGACTCGAGTTTGGAGTTCTCCAGGCGCCTTTGCGGATCTGCCGAGGAGTATTGCAGATGTCGCCGCATTCTTTCGAGCCGAAGAGGGGACCTCAATGGAGAAGTTGTTCTGGTCGCAGTACCTTGCGCCAGAGCTTCCAGTGCCCTTGAGTGAACAGCTGAAGCAGCTGTCCGAGCTGTACAGGGTGGCCGGACTGGCCATGAAGGATGTAGTAGTCTGTCTATGCCCGACCAAGGCCATACCTAGCACCCACTTTAGGCTCGTTAAGCGGCTAGTGGATGCGCTTCCTCGGATTAATACCCTCAAGCGGTCGTCCTGCATTGAAGGTGCCCGGATGGCCTTTGCCCGCGTCAAGGTGAAGCATAGGAGCCGGGCAACCCAACTATAGACCAAAGACATGATTTGGAGCCGATGCATATAATGCAATATCCGGGACGCCAAAGAGTTCCCAATAGGAGTTCGGACTTTAGAACTTTTTGGGGCCGAATACAGCCCCTGGTATGAAGACCATGTCGAACCACGTATGCCAGTCGAACATAAGGGGGAGCATAGATGACAACGAAAGAAAGAAAACCCAACCAAGAAGGTGTTAATCATTTGTGTCCTTTATATCTTTATTGATACGTCAATGACAGGTAATGTCATTCAATATTAAGGTCATATTACATGCCCAAAGAGAAAAATAAAAGATTTTACATAAGGGAAAGTCTAACACAGGGCCTAAAAATCATAGTTCAGAAAAGAAACTCCAATGATGCCCTGCCGCATATCTGCGCCTTGTCTCCTTAGTAGTGAGTCCTTTGAGAGGAGTATTTGATGATTGAGACTCGCCAGCCTTAAAAGGATCTCCTGCAACAACCATCTTGCAGGTAGGGCTCTTAATGAACTTGTGTTAAAAAGAAAAAAGATATATGTGGTACAACTATGGTCAAGCCGTGCAATGGACCTCTTTCGCAGTGCGCCTCCAGCGCCGCCCAAGGTATTTTTAGTGCGTAATTGTGTACGCGCGGTACATAAGCCGCAACCTGGTGGGGCGATCGGTGGAGGGCGAACTGCTAATCTATGTCCGGATCCGTTGATTTATCGCTATTATGCGCTGACCGGACTCGTTTGGGTACTTCATTTGGTTTATTGGCATGTGAACTGTTTTGCTTGATAAGGCCACTATATACTTCGGTTGCAAGGGCATTGGTGTGCTCTTCGGTACGGAGTGAGCACTCCATATTAGCATTAACTGTAATAATGCCATGAGGTCCCGGCGTTTTAAGCTTCAAGTAAGCATAGTGCGGGACTGCATTGAAGCGGGCGAAAGCAGTTCATCCAAGCAGTGCATGGTAACCACTACAGAAGGGGACGATGTTGAAGATTAACTCTTCGCTGCGAAAGTTATCTGGGGAGCCGAATAATACCCCTAGTGTAATTGAGCCCATACAACGGGCCTCCACTCCCAGTAGCACACCTTTAAAGGTAGTGTTACTAGGCTTGAATCGTGATGGGTCGATGCCCATTTTACGGACAGTATCTTGATAAATCAAGTTGAGACTGCTTCCTCCATCCATAATGACTCCGGTGAGGTGGTATCCGTCAATGATTGGATCAAGAAACAGGGCGGCCGAACCCCCATGACGGATACTGGTTGGGTGGTCTATCAAAGGTGATCAGGCAGGTTGACCATTGGTTAAACTTGGGAGTGACATGCTCTATGGCATATACGTCCCGTAATGCGCATTTGCGCTCTCTTTTGAGGATATGAGTGACATATATCATGTTCACTGTCTTCACCTTGGGGGGAAACGGCTTTTGACCCCGGTGTTTGGCTGACGGGGATCGTCATCGTCTTTGCTTGGGGGCCCTTTTCTCTTGTGTTCGGTATTTATCTTACCGACCTGTTTGAAAACCCAACAGTTCCTATTGGTGTGGTTCGCAGGCTTATCAGGTGTGTCGTGAATCTGGAAGGGCCTCTCAAGGATCTTATCTAAGCTGGATGGCCCGTCTTTATTGCCTTTGAAAGGTTTCTTACATTGACTGGACTTAGGACCGCTGAATTCGGCATTGACTGTCGTATCGTTTGCGTCGTCGTTATTGTTGTTTCGACGTTTGTTTTTATTGCGGCAAAGTTTATCGTTGCTGTCACGCACCTCGGAAGTGCCGGGGTCACCCGAGCTGTTGCTTCTACGAGACTACCATCTATCTTCGCCCGCACAGAAGCGGGTCATAAGTGCCGTTAAGGCTGCCATGGTCTTCGGCTTTTCCTGCCCAAGGTGCCGGGCGAGCCATTCGTCCCGGAAGATGTGTTTGAAGGCCGCTAAGGCTTCGGTGTTCGGACAGTCTATGATCTAGTTCTTTTTAGTTAAGAACCGATTCCAAAGCTTGCAGGCTGATTTACCCAACTGCTGCATTATGTGACTCAAGTCGCCAGCATCCGGTGGCCGGACATAAGTGCCGTAAAATTTGGCCCGAAAAGTATCTTCCAAGTCTTCCTAGGTTCAAATGGAGTTTTCTGGGAGGCTGTTTAGCCAGGGTCGTGCTGGTCCTTTCAGCTTTAGAGGAAGATATTTAATGGCGTGGAGATCATCTCCTCGAGCCATGTGAATGTGGAGAAGAAAATCTTCAATCCAAACGGCCGGATCCGTCGTTGCATCGTACTCTTCGATGTTTACGGGTTTAAACCCTTCCGAAAATTGATGTTCCATGACTTTGTCTCTGAAGCATAGGGGGTGTGCGACCCCTCTATATCGCGCAATGTCGCGGCGAAGATCGGCTGGCATCTGAGTTCGGTTCTGATCCTGAACATAGTAGTGGTCGTCACGTCGGGCGTCATATCCATTGTCTCGTGCTGGGGCACGGCCCCTTGATCCATAGATTGATCTAGTGATAAGGGGGTGGCCCGATCTTCTCGGTGAGCGGAGGATGTCGATGTTGAACTTGTAGGATAACTTGTGAGATGCTCTCGAACTCTCCGGCTGTTCCCCCGTTGCCAATGCAACAGATCTTCAACCCTATGGATATTCGCAACACCACACACTTGCGCACGTAGCCGCCGACCACGAAGCGGTTCTGCAATCTCCCAATTCCCAGTGGAACGACAGATAGCACTTAACTTTCAGTAGCAAATACACCCTATCGAAACAAATTTGGTGTAGGTAAATATTCATGATCGATGCAAAGAGGAATATGAGTACAGAGGAATGCTTAAAGCAATTCAGTCTGATATGAGTTTAATCAAAACATGGTCTAACCCTAAAAGCCACGACTTACAAGGGTATATAAAGACCCCTAGACGTCCAACATAGTGTTGGGGTCGAAATCCAACTTATCTCTAACTTTCCTAACTTAAACGAATCTATCTGGAAAAACTGGCAGAAACAAAGGCCGTATTGTTTTGGTGACTGCGACTCGTTCACCATGAATCGCGGGCTGCGAGTATACAATTTGGAAAGCACATGAGTCAAGCTTTCCAAATTGTATTTAAACGCCTTATTTGGAGCACGGACACGGATTCTGCACGTATATCAATTGCGGGCCTCCTGGCTGTCAATACGAGTCCGGTTTTGATTTTCCTTCTGTTTATGTTGTGCACCTGCCTCCCTCTCCTCCCTCGTGCACTTGCTGATATTAGACATCAGTAGAAGTTCTTCTTGCTGCAATTCTTCATCTCCACATGCCAAGCTTGCCTTCCCTTCAAATCTGATCATACAAATATGCAAAGACTTAGGCAGTATAAAATTCTGATTAACACAAATGTCAGATTCAACTAAGAGTGAATTCACCTTTTGTTCAAGTAGTTTTGCACGTGCTCTTGTAATTGGTCCAATTCTGATTTCATTGGACTTGTCTTGTGCAATATCATCTCTATTTGAAAATGATGGTAAAGGAGTAGGGATGTCCTCATCATCCTCCCCCCCTTGAAAAGGCGTCGACCGCGACGCACCAAGGTCTTCTCCAGTATATGGCGTCAAATCAGCGACGTTGAACGTATTACTCACGCCAAAATCTTCAGTCGGAAGATCAATTTTGTATGCATTATTATTAATCTTGGCTAGAACTTTATATGGACCATCACCTCTTGGTTTCAACTTGGACTTGCGCCGTTCAGGAAATCTATCTTTACGCAAGTGTACCCACACCATGTCGCTCGGCTGAAACAACACCTCCTTTCTCTTCTTATTAACACGATCAGTCGTGTACTTGCCCTTCTTTTCAATGGCTTATTTGGTCTTCTCGTGTATCGTCCTCACGAAATCTGCCCTCTTGGATGCATCCATGTTCACTCTCTCTTGAATTGGAAGGGGCAGCAAATCAAGTGGTGTAATTGGCTTAAAATCATAGACCACCTCAAATGGACAGAACTGAGTTGTGGAATGTACCGCCCTGTTATATGGAAACTCCACATGCGGTAAACACTCCTCCCATTCACGCAGGTTCTTATTTATCATGGATCGCAACAACGTGGATAGTGTGCGATTGACCACCTTTGTTTGCCCATCTGTTTGGGGATGACAAGTAGTGCTGAATAGTAACTTTGTCCCCAGCTTTCCCCAAAGTGTCTTCCAGAAATAACTCATAAACTTCACGTCACGATCAGAAACAATCATCTTTGGTACTCCATGTAAGCACACGATGTCCCTGAAAAACAGAGTAGCAATGTGCAGCACATCGTCGCTTTTGTGGCAGGCAATAAAATGTGCCATCTTAGAAAAACGATCAACTACCACAAAAATTGAATCATGTCCTCTCCTGGTCCTAGGCAATCCTAACACAAAGTCCAGGCTTATGTCTTCCCATGGTGTAGTAGGAGCAGGGAGAGGAGTATACAAACCGTGAGGTTTCAGCTTAGACTTTGCCTTATTACAAGTAATGCAACACTTCACAAATCTGTCCACATCACGCCTCATCTTAGGCCAATAAAAGTGATCAGCGAGCATAAGCAAAGTCTTCTCACGTCCAAAATGACCCATCAAACCGCCGGCATGTGATTCCTGCAACAATAGCAAACGCACGGACTATTCTGGAACACATAGTTTGTTAGCTCTAAACAAATAGCCATCATGTATGTGATATTTTTCCCATGCTTTTACATCTGAACACAATTTATATGGTGCTGAAAAATCAAGATCAGTGGCATATAAATCACGCAAACTCTCTAAACCAGGAACTTGAACATCCAATTGTGTCAACAACATGTTTTTCCTAGAAAGAGCATCGGCAACAACATTATCTTTACCCTTTTTGTATTTAATGATGTATGGGAAAGATTCAATAAATTCAACCCATTTTGCATGACGTTTGTTCAAATTGGATTGGCTTTTCAAATATTTCAGAGCCTCATGATCAGAATGTATGATAAATTCTTTTGGCCACAAATAATGTTGCCAAACCTCAGGGACACGAACTAGAGCATACAATTCTTTATCATAAACAGGATAGTTCAATTGTGCACCATTAAGTTTTCAGAAAAATATGCAATCGGTTTACCCTCTTGCATCAACACACCTCCAATACCAATTCCACTAGCATCACATTCAATCTCAAATTGTTTAGTGAAATCAGGAAGTATAAGCAAAGGTGCAGCACTCAAACGACGTTTCAGCTCATCAAAAGCATTATCTTGGGCTGCGCCCCACACAAAATCAACACCTTTTTTTGTGAGCTCATTCAAAGGTGCAGCAATAGTACTGAAATCTTTCACAAAACGCCTATAGAAACCAGCAAGACCGTGAAAGCTTCGTACTTGACTAACATTCAGAGGAGTAGGCCAATTTTTAATAGCTTCTATTTTTGATTCATCTACCTCAACTCCATGCTTAGAAACAACATATCCGAGAAATATGACCTTATCTTTGCAAAATGTGCACTTATCAAGATTACCATATAACTGAGCATCATGCAAAACTTGTCGAATATGATCACTATGTTCAGATTCAATGCGGCTGTAAATAAGTATATCATCAAAATATACAACCACAAATTTATCAATGAAATGCCTCAAAACATGGTTCATTAATCTCATGAAAGTACTAGGTGCATTAGTAAACCCAAAAGGCATGACTAACCACTCATATAAACCAAACTTTGTTTTAAAGGTTGTCTTCCATTCATCCCCTTCTTTCATCCTAATTTGATGATAACCACTACGCAAATCAATTTTAGTGAAAATAGCAGCACCACTCAATTCATCCAACATATCTTCTAAACATGGAATAGGATGATGATATCGAATAGTGATGTTATTTATAGCTCTACAATCTACACACATGTGCCATGTACCATCTTTCTTAGGAACCAAAATTACAGGAACAGCACAAGGACTTAAGCTCACGCGAATATAACCTTTGTCTAGAAGCTCTTGTACTTGTTTTTGAATTTCCTTTGTTTCCTCGGAGTTGGTGCGGTACGGTGCTCTATTGGGCAGCGATGCTCCTGGTATCAAATCAATTTGATGCTCTATACCTTGCAATGGTGGTAAACCAGCGGGTACCTCCTCCGGAAACACATCGCTAAATTCCTGCAATACATTAGAAACACCAATAGAGAGAGGGGTCATGTCGTTAGAAACCAAAATTTGACCCTTGCACAACAGCACAAGTGGTACAGCAGTGGGATCCTCACGAAACTCTCTCAAATCAGATTTGGTGGCTAACATAACTAAGGAATTCACTCCCTCACTTTTATTTTGACCACTCAGATTGGGCTTGTGGCTCTCACTCACCGGAAGTGTAGTCTCTCGCCTATCTAATCTCTCACTCTCTTTTTCAAGATTCACTTCAATTTTTTGAGGAGGTTCATTTACAATTTGCTGCGGTGTCATAGGCCTCAAAGTAACCTCCTTGCCACGCCAATTTAAATGATATGTGTTGTCTCTCCCATTGTGGCGGACATCTCTATCATACTGCCATGGGCGTCCCAACAACAGGTGACACACGGTCATAGGAACCACATTACACTCAATGGTGTCTTTATATGGCCCGATCTGAAATTCCACACGCACCATGTGGCTGATCTTCATCTCTCTAGTATCACTTAACCACTGAATAAAATATGGATTGGGGTGCGGTAAATATTTCAATTTCAGCTTTTGGCATAACTCCTTACTAGCCAAATTGTGACAACTACCACCATCAATTATAACCTTGCATGCCTTACCAGGACCAACAACGGCCTCTGTTTGAAACAAATTGCACCGCTGTTCTGCAGGACTAGATGTAACACTTAGCACTTTGGGCGAGCAAACAATTGTAGGATAGTGTGTAGCATAAGCATCTATTGAACCATCTTCATCTTCCTCCCAAATTTCAGAATCAAGGTCAGCATCATCACCGGTTTCATATTCTGTTGTATCCTCATTAATCAACATAACCTTTTTATTGGGACAATCTCTCTTAAAATGACCCCTTCCACCACTATATGACAACTCATGTCCCTATTTCTTGTTGTAGAATTAGTAGAACTAGCAGCACTAGCAACAGGTTGCGCCGGTTTCTTCGCATTAGAAATCACCGAATCTGATTTGGAAGAAGTATTACCACAAAAACCAGAAGTGGAACTAGGAGTAGGCTCCATACGAGGTGTTGTTTGTGGTGTAAAACATCCTCTACTCGCTGTTGTGCGAGATGTAAACTTAGCATCCTCAGCCACTTGCAATTCAGCCTCACGTGCTTGGTGTAACAAATCTGTCATGTCATAATATTGGTGAAGACGAACAATACGCTTGATGTTATAGTTCAGACCAGAGAGAAATCGCTGCATTGTTTGTTCAGGCTCTTCACGCACTCTAGCACGCTGCATAATAAGCTCCATCTCCTGAAAATATTCATCCACGGAAGAAGTACCTTGCCTCAAATTCTGCAATTTGTCATAGAGAGAACGAATATAATTGCGTGGAACAAAGCGAGCACGCATCTCTTCCTTCATAGCTCTCCATGTAACAATGGGACGTTCACCATCTTCAATCCTGGACTGTACCATATTATCCCACCAAAGCAAAGCATAGTCATCAAATTCAGAAGATGCAAGTTTTATTTTTCTGTCCTCGGTGTACTCATGCATGTGTCATAATTTTTCCACCTTCAGCTCCCAATTGAGGTACTCTTAAACATCAGTAGAACCAACAAACTTGGGGACGGTGAACTTTGGTTTGCCCATACCATCATCATCATGGTTGGCTGGTTGTGCAAAAGCATCATTATCAAATCGACAGCGTGTACCAAGAGGAGCAAATCCACGGCCTACGGGCATTGCAGTAGCATGGCCACCACCACGGCCTCCATTATCACGACCACCGTCTTGACCAGCAACAACCGGCTCGTGTGGAGCTTGCTGGTCCCGATTAGCTTGCTGTAATTGTGCACGACATGCTGCAGCCCATTGTACATTGGCAGCATTAGCAGCTGCAACACCCTCATTACCACCATGAACACTAACTTCACCATCATCATCATCACGCTGCTGATTATGTTGGCGATCAACGGACTGTTGCAACGCAGCCATAGCTTGCTGCAAGTTAACTAGAGTCCCCTGAATTTCAGTAACTTGACGTTGTGTAGCTGTGATGATTTCTGTGGCATCCTTGAGGTCCAACTCCATGTTCTGCACATTCTCATTTATAGGATCGGTTGCACACTGAATTTGTCTCTGAAGATGATCACGAAGAGCTTCATATTCATTCCAATGCACCACGGATTTAGGGTCCTTTTCTGCTGTATATCAAAAGACTCGTCAGACATGATTAGGTGATTAGTACTCATAGAAAATATAGTGTATGTGGAAAACTCTCAACTCACGCAAAACCGAAAGAAACAAGGTATCTTACCGTTCCAAAGTGAATTAGAAAAGCTTACCTACTTGTATGGGCAGAACATGCACGGATGTGATGTAGTGAATACTGAGGGTGAAAACTATCACACAACAAATAGGGTATATGGTGGAGCTTGGTTGGAATACCTATCAACACCAATTCACAAATCCTAGTGCTGATCGTATGATAGAGACCCACGGAAACACACACGGTGGAGATAAGTGGGGCAAATGCAACTCTGAAACTGACCTCAAAATTCTGGAATGTCGGAGTAATGCTCGTGTTGCAAATGCACAGGAGAGACGCTAGCAAATTGCTCAATTTATATGGGCACGAGATTGCTCAATCTACTAGTGCAATGAACGTGGCAGAAAAACTGACAAACTCGCCAAAAATATATGCAACTTCCACGTATAGCTTTTTTTTCCTCCTCTTTTTTCGTTTTCTTTTTCTTTCTCTTTATTTTTTCTTTTTTTGTATCAGTAACCTGAGCAATTAGTAACCAATCTGATTTTGCCAAAACAAAAGGTGCACTCTCCAAATTCCTATATGAGCAGCCCGTAGAGCAAAGGATATGCTAGTCTCAATAGGAAAGTACTATGCAAAAGAAGAAAGGCTCACTATGGTTATCAAATGAAACACAATTTGATTTGGATAGTCAATCAAACCAAACAAAATCTGATTCGGATCAACAGTCTTGACAGCAACCAAACGACTCCGACGTGAGAAAAGGAAAACCTAGACAATCTACAACGACTCAGATCAGAAAGTAAGTTACGCAAATAAAAGACTATGATCAACAACTAAAACTTGGAACCGATGCTATCTAGGCTATGACAAAAACTCTAAACCCTAATATTTTTGTATGGCTTTTTCTGTGTAGGACGAAAACAAAACTAATCTAAGGGATTGGTGGATGCCCACCGAGATAACGCTGGAAATCTGATACCAAGATGATAAGGGGGTGGCCCGATCTTCTCAGTGAGCGGAGGATGTCGATGTTGAACTTGTAGGATAACTTGTGAGATGCTCTCGAACTCTCCGGTTGTTCCCCCGTTGCCAATGCAATAGATCTTCAACCCTATGGATATTCGCAACACCACACACTTGCTCACGTAGCCGCCGACCACGAAGCGGTTCTGCAATCTCCCAATTCCTAGTGGAACGACAGATAGCACTTGACTTTCAGTAGCAAATACACCCTATCGAAGCAAATTTGGTGTAGGTAAATATTCCTGATCGATGCAAAGAGGAATATGAGTACAGAGGAATGCTTAAAGCAATTCAGTCTGATATGAGTTTAATCAAAACATGGTCTAACCCTAAAAGCCACGACTTACAAGGGTATATAAGGACCCCTGGACGTCCAATATAGTGTTGGGGTTAAAATCCAACTTATCTCTAACTTTCCTAACGTAAACGAAACTATCTGGAAAAACTGGCAGAAACAACCGCCGTATTGTTTTGGTGACTGCGACTCGATCACCGCGTATCGCGGGCTGCGAGTATACAATTTGGAAAGCACACGAGTCAAGCTTTCCAAATTGTATTTAAACGCCTTATTTGGAGCACGGACACGGATTCTGCATGTATATCAATTGCGGGCCTCCTGGCTGTCAATCCGAGTCCGGTTCTGATTTTCCTTCTGTTTATGTTGTGCACCTGCCTCCCTCTCCTCCCTCATGCACTTACTGATATTAGACATCATTAGAAGTTCTTCTTGTTGCAATTCTTCATCTCCACATGCCAAGCTTGCCTTCCCTTCAAATCTGATCATACAAATATGCAAAGACTTAGGCAGTATAAAGTTCTGATTAACACAAATGTCAGATTCAACTAAGAGTGAATTCACCTTTTGTTCAAGTAGTTTTGCACGTGCTCTTGTAATTGGTCCAATTCTGATTTCAATGGACTTGTCTTGTGCAATATCATCTTTATTTGAAAATGATGGTAAAGGAGTAGGGATGTCCTCATCATCTAGTCTGACCAACTTTATTGGCTAGGTCACATTGTAAGTCGTACGTGTATCCCGCGGCTGCCCTCTCCCTACCTCTTTGGCGAGGGGTTGCGGGTTGGTGTTCGGCTTGATATGTCGTTTGATCCCGCCCACGTGGTGGTCGGTCTGGTTGGTCTGCCTGATTATACTTCGATGGTATTGGTTCAAGGGCTTCATCATTGAATTGTGGCAGCAGCTTGCGCTTAGGGTAACTTTTAACAGGTCCCTCGTGGCCGTATTCCTCAGTGGCCAGGACCTTAGTTCGCCTTTCATTCAGCGTGTCTTGCTCGGCTTTGAGCTGCTGCTGCTTCTTCTTCAAGCTCCGGGCTGTAGCAATGAGCTGTCGCTTTAAGCGTTCTTGATCGAGGGGTTCCTCTGGGACGACAAAATCTTCGTCGCTGAGGCTAACCTCCTCTTCGGTTTCTGGCATATAGTTGCTATCTTCCGAATCCTCGTGTGTCCTCGGGCTATTGATGTGGGCCGGACTGATGAGCCATCAAGATACAAGACAGAAGATTATCTCTCATGTCCGGTGGGGACTCCCTTGTGCGTGGATGGCAAGTATAGGTGTCCGGATATCTTATACCTTTCTGTAGAACTGACTTTGTACAATCCTAAAGCCCCTCCGGTGTCTATATAAACCAGAGGATAGATCATAGGCAGGATCACAACATTGCTAGGCTAGATAATCTAGGGTTAGCCGAATCGATCTCGAGGTAGATCAACTCTCATAACCCCTATACCCTCGAATATAATCAAGCATGAGTAGGGTTTTACCTCCATTAAGAGGGCCCGAACCAGGGTAAACACTGTGTCCCTTGTCCATAGTACCATTGATCCGCAGGCGTACATCTTGGGCCCCCCTACCCGAGATCTACCGGTTTTGACACCGACAGTGGTCGAACGGGTTTACCCCGATGGCTGACATGGTCGCGCTGGCACGACGGTAGCCATCGTGCAGCCGCAACACGTGCGTGGCAACATGGTCCACCAAGTGGTTGTGGCGATCCTGGACCTCGTCACGATCGGCCCACACGCGCTCCAGCCGGATCGCCTGACTGTCTATCGTATCTCCCACTTTCTGCAGCAACGTCACCGACGCCTCGAGCAATTTTGTGGTGGACACCTACCACTTTTGAAGCTCCGTGAACTCCCGCACATAAAGGAGGAGCATGCCACTCCTCTCCTCCTTGAGCTCACGGAGCTCCACGTCCTTGGCCCTGAGCTCCGCATCCTTGGCCTGGCACTCCTGTGTCAGGCGCCTCACCTCAGGCCCCGTGATCTGGTGCGTCGGCATGGAACCAGGTAGAAGCAGTGGGGAGAGGAAGCAAAGGGGGCGTAATGGCTAAAAGGCAATACAATCTACAGGAAGGCGGAGGGAGCCAGGTGAAGAGCAGGGTGAATCTTTTGGTTTCACCATGGGAAAACACCAGCCGACGACTTTTCACATCAGGGAGCAATGGGTTTTACAGGCAGATTCATTGTGATAATAGCTGTCGTGCCTGCTCCTGTCAATCAAAAAATAAAAATCCTATCATGCCTGCCGCACCCAAAGACCAGAGCAACGCCGCGGTGGATATTTAAATTTACCTGCCGACAAGGAGATAAAAAAGGGTGAAAAACCAAATGTGGTGGCGGCCTAGCTAATCGGTCGCACTAGCCCAACTAGCTAGCCACCGTGCTTCACTGATGTACTCGGCGGGAAAGGTGGTCTTTCGTGATTTGACGACTCATTTACTTGCTTCGGCGCTACGACCGAGGAGGGCCCAGAAAACGTGCGGTAGGGCATCCCACGTCTCGGCAAGGAAGAAAATATGCATGCACCACTCTGGAGGACCCCAAAACCGCGTGGTAGGGTGTGCCACGTCTCGACACGGAGGAAAAATGTGTGTGTAAAAATATACTGTACTAGACATACTAACTATGTTTCGACCTCGGGACCCAGCCAGTCGGTCGAAAACATCCCACTAGCCACACAACGTCGTCATGCTAACGTGGCACGGAGGATAGGTGTGGTTAGCTCCGTCTCGCCGAGCCACAACGTCTCTTGTTCAAGGCGATTCCTCTATTTTCCAAGATTTTTTTAGTTATAATAACACCACGGCAAGCTCGTGCCGCTCTTTGTGTGTGCCCGTGCATCTAAAGGAGATGATGGAGAGGAGAGAGAGATCACAGACATGGGACCCACCAGTAAGTGAGTCAATGGTCAAGCACGTGTTGACGAGCCACTCCCTCTACTCTACTCAATGTAATACTATATAAAACCAAGTTATTATGGGACAAAGTTAACAACCGTTGTTGTTTTAGGCTATTGACTTACGCTTTGTAGTCCAGGTTGCCAGTTCGAATCTCGTCCTCTAGATTTGTTAGTTTTAGGTCTAAATTTGATCAATGACAAGTGGGACCCCCATGTGTTGTTCCGATATTTCTGTGTAGGATGGTTTTTTTGCACAAAAACTTTGCGCGGTTAGACAAGTAACGACACGAGTTACACTTATTTTGCAAGTTTAGGAACAAAAATGACAGCGGCGTAGAATATCACATCCACCCCGGAGCTCAGGTGCTATGGTGATACGAGTTTTTACGTCGCTCGAACTGAGATCCAATGGCTTGGGAGTAGTCTTTGTAATTATGTACAATTTCCATACTCTCAAAGGTTTTATTTGCAAATAAAACATGCAGGCCTTGTGTGTGCCACTGCATCTTGGATCCAACCGCTCCCAGTTGCCAACATTAGGTGCTCCCCGTAGCTTAAATAGCTACTACGATGATACGAGCATCTAGGTCATATGATCTATGATCAGATGCCGCATGTGTAGTACTTGTACTTTCTATGCAATTCCCAAACTTTCTCAGGCGTATATTGCAAAAACATTCAAACCTCCTACTATGAGCTATTAGATCTCCGGGAACTCGTATCACCATAGAATCTACGGTGCGGGAGCACCTCATATTCTCCCGTGCGATAAAACATCAGGTGTTCTCAGAGCTTGGATGCTACGGTGATACGAGCTTCGAGGTCGTTTGATCTGAGATCCAATGGCATCTGAGCAGTCTTTGTGCTTGTAAGCAGTGGCCAAAATCTTTGGGGGCTTTTATGTAAAAAAACATTCGAACCACTAAGGAGTTGTTGGATCACGGATCCAATGGCTCCGAAGAGCTTGTATCACCAAAGCATGTAAGGTGTGGTAGCACATGATATTCTTACATACAGGAAAATATGAGGTCCTCCTTCATCTTAGATGCTACGGTGATACGAGCTTCGAGGTTGTTGGATATGGGATACAAGGGCATCTAAGTAGTTTTTGTACAAATTGTGTGCAATTATCAAACTCATTAAGGTTTCCTGTAAAAATGTTAAGACATCATGTGAACTGCTATATCTCAGATCTAGAGGGTCCAAGCAACTCGTATCTGTATATAGCATCTAAGGTGTGGAGGCACATGATATTCTCCCGGGGAGGGGGGTGCACAACCAATCTGTGTTTGGGAGGGTGGGGACAAATATAATGTTTTAAAATATAATCTAAACAATCCTAAGTAGAGCTTCAAAATTTTATCTAAGGTCGAGGGATTGACCCCCGACAATCTACATAGCTCCGCCTAAACACAACATTTGCATGCATGTAGTACTAGACTTAATATTCATGTTTCAGTTGCCTGTTCATTTTAAATATTGAATTGAAGACCATGCATGTCTTACATTTTACTCCCTTCGTTCCTAAATATTAGTCTTTTAGAGATTTGAAATGGACTGCCACATACGGATGTATATAGACATATTTAGAGTGTAGATTTACTCATTTTGCTCCGTATGTAGTCACTTGTTGAAATCTCTAAAAGATAATATTTAGGAACAGAGGGAGTACTTTTGAATTCGTTTCATACATGCATGGTTTGGAAAAATAGATGCACTATACTTACTAGATTGTTGTTGTATTCGTGTGTGCGTGTGTGTGTCGTCATATGCTTGATACATACAAAGTTTTCTCACCACCATACCATTCATCTTTTAAATTTGAATTTGAAATGAAAAACTTACTAGGGATACCATGAAATGTGAAATCCACGTTGAGATCACTATATCACAAACTCACTCTAATTCAAGAACTCGTCATAAAACAATTACCACATTGAGATTACTATTTGCAAGGAAAATACGGGCATTGTAATACATATAGATTTGTTCGGCAATTTAAAAGATTCCTTGCATATTCTCGAATGGTAGGAGTAGCACCAAACATCGTACCAACCAGACCCGGGCTCATGTTGATCCTTAAAAAAACATTACTCGGGCTCGTGTCCTTCTGGTGGTGTGCGTGGTATGCACATTAGCCAACCCCAACCAGTCGAGCCTCCGCGTTTTCAATTGAAATATCTGGCTGCCAGAATTCCAGCCATAGGAAATTCCCCTCATGTCCCCGGTCCATAATGGCTACCGATGAACAATGGAGGGATGCTTTAGTAACTAGACAATGTTACTTACCGTGTCGAGCACGGTTCAATTCCCTCGGTTGCCGGTACCCAAGGTCAACCGTCAACTCCGTTGCCTAGTAGTACTTAGGAGTACTACACCAGGATGAGCACAGAATTGAGCCCCGTTTGTTCGTGCCTAGTACTTGAGTTAATATATCAGGCAATGCATTGGTACAGCGGGATTATCCTTTTACTCATATAACTTGTCTGAAGTCTAACTAAGCAAAATGTTTGACCAAATCCTTTCTTAAGAAATATTAACATCTACAACTTTAAGATGTATCGCTTGAAAATTTATTGCACGATGCAGGTTATGATATTGTTTCAAATCCTGGATTTTAAATTTTAGAAAATCCAAAAGTGACCGGAAATTCATGAAACTGAGCATGGTCTCGTGATATGGCACAAATATGTTGCCGTATTTTTCTGGGTCAATTTGAGACAAACTCCTTATGAGAAGTCGCACAAATGAAGAGCCAAGGTATTTTGGAACAAAGACCTGTCAAGTTAAGGCGAATGCTTTCACTATTCAAACGATGGGCGTTTACGTGCCACCACGAGTCCCACTTCTCATCGGCAAGTGCCGTTCGAGCAAGCGTGTGAGTGGACGTGAGGCATGCGAGCAGACCGCTACGCTGGCTGACGGGAGGCGTGCAAGCAGGCCGCTCCGCAAGCTCACAGGGAGGCGAGCCCTTTGACCAGGCTCCGCCGCCACCTTCGTCTCAACTGCCCCCACTTTTAATGGCGCCGGTGCCGCAGTTTAAAATCACCCCCGCACTACCTGGTATCACTACAATCTTCTCTCTTCCTCTCCGATTCTCCTGTCGTCTACCTCCAACCAGCCTAACCTAACCGTACACCATGCCACATCACAATGGTCTGCCCTTAGTCTTCCAGTTTCCTGAGGAAGACACCCCGCTTTCGGATGAGCTTGAACTGGCCTTGCGGGAAGACGACGCGCCTGTCCCCGCTCCCATCACACTGACTGTGCCAGCGCCCATCCCCATGGCATTGATGGTCCAGGAGCCACACATGGTCGCCGAGCTTGATGGCACGGGGTTCCACGATGTCCCCGCCAACTTTCACGTGCCGTGCACCTGCCAGCGCATGCGCCTGCGCGTGCACTAACGCGGGCGCCCGTGCCGGTGCCCGTGCACACGAATGTCTCCGCCGCGCCATCGCTAGCACCTATCCACGCGCGGGTGCTAGTGCCCCCATGAGCGGCATGGATGGCCGCCGTCAACCGCTTCCTTGCACCAACTCCCGTCGCCTCCCCTGCCAGTTGACTCGCTCCTGGAGGCCGGAGTCCAGAACATTTTGGCCTTCCTTGAAGCTAGGGCCAATGTCCAGAAGTACGCCAACAACGGCACAAGACGCCGCCGTTTCCGTCACTGTCGGTCAATGGCCCGACGACACATAGAGCACGATAGAGGAGCCACTTCCCACCGCAATACGCCGCCGCCGCCGCCGTGTAATCTAAATTTGCCATGAAAAACATTTGGATCGCCATGCTTAAAATCCGACTGTTTATCATTTCTGTTTATTTTAGATCGATCGTCATATGAATGTAATGTCGAAGTGAGACCAAATGAAATCTATAGTTTGATCGATTGAATGTTCTGCTAGAGTCGTATCAAGTTAAATATAAAACGTCATCAAGCCACATGTATTCCTTCTAATCGCAAGTATTTCATATTAAATACCACATCAATTCCAAATATTTTCTTAGGGAAGTCAATTCCAAATTAACGTGCGTTGCACCTACACATTGACTAGTACTACTAGTACGTGAAATTGGTGTCGTAACATGTGAACGCGTCCAGATATGGTCAACGGCAGCATAGCCCGCGAGTTCTTCATGTTTGCCCGTGCGTCTAAACATAGAAGGGGAGGAGAGAGAGAGAGATAGCAGACATGGAACCCACCAGTAAGTGAAGGCGAATAGTACGTGCTAACAAGCCGGTCCCACTAATGTACTAAAAGTAATATTAAAACATGTTATCCATTAAATAGGCTGTGGTAATATAACAACATTATATCAATAGAGGGGGGGTACAAAAAACGTTGTTGTACTATGTTGCCTATTGACGTGCGACTTGAAGGCCGTGGTCGCATGTTCGATCCTCGTCCTTTTTAATTTTTAATTTATATATGGGTCCAAATTCGTTCCATGACAGGTCGGCCCCTCGGTGTGTAGTTTGTAGCACTTTAATTTGTGGGTCAAAATTTGTTCCATTACAGGTGGACTATCGGGGTGTAGTTTTGTAGCTAATTTGTACTCCCTCCATCTAGAACTACTTATCATCAAAATTGATAAAAGGAGATGTATCTAGACATATTTTTTCTAGATACATCTCTTTTTATCCATTTTGATGAAAAGTATTTTTGGACAGAGGGAGTAATAAGTAAAGAGAATTATAGAGTTTTTTTTTGCAAAAATGCCATGGTGCGACGTTGAAGGTGAGAAAGGACATGCGAGAGAGCGATGACCGAGGTAGGGGGAAATCAATTGGGGGAGGTGCAGGGGTTGCAACGGTGTTTGGAGTAGTTGTGGGCCGAATGCTACGAAAATATAATCTAAACCCACCGGAATAAATGCCTTCCCAAATTAATCCAAGTTTGGAGTCCCCCTCGCAATGTAAATAGCTTTGGCTCTACAAGGGATGGAGAGGTAACTTCAATTTGTGGAAGATATGGCGTGAGAAAGCGAGGTCAACCGAGACACAAATAGATGGAGAGACAAAGTGAGTGTGGTCCGGCATTCGTTGAAAAGATATATATGCTCTGGAGAGATATTGTTCGATTGACCTTTTGGGAAGGGTGACAGATGTAAGATAGAGCTTGAGAGATGATCCAGTCACATACATGTAGATATATTTTGTGTGTGGGAGGAAGGAAGGTCAATCGATTACATATATAAAGGCAGAGAGATTGAGCGAGTGTGGGTAGTCGTGCGATCAAAAGAGTGACACGGGTTGGAGAGGCTGACCTAGATAGACAATGTGCGTGAGGAAGTATACAATATGAATATGTCGAATTGGGCTCAAATATGGAGATATATCGTTTGTGTCCAAGAAAGAGCAAGGTCAATGGAGACATCCAGAGAGAGAGAGAGAGAGAGAGAGAGAGAGAGAGAGAGAGAGATTGAGCGAGTGTGTCCCGCCATGAGGTCAAAAGAATGGGAGCGGCTTGGATGGACTGACCTAGATAGACAATCTGCGTGATAGAGTGTAGACTGTGTCGATCGAGGCCCGAACATGGAGATATATCATTTGTGTGTGTGAAAGAAAGCGAGGTTAATCGAGACTTAGATAAAGAGAGCGAGATTGAGCGAGTGTGGCCCGCCGTGCAGAAGAAAGAGTGAGACAGTATCGAGAGAGTGACCTAGATAGACAACGTGCATGCGTGCACACGAGAGGGGCGTCTGCATAGGCAATGCATGTACCTAGCGAGAGAGGGTGGAAAGGAGAGAGAGAGAGAGCTCAGCATGGAGTGCAATGGCGGGTGTGTGAGGTAGATACATTTGGTAACAGAGTGGGAAAAGGGGGTGTGCAGTTGAGAGAGTTAGAGATCAAAACTTGGAGAGAAAGAATGAACATGTGTCAGAAACCGATAGCTTCCTAAGGTGGTTAGGACAGTAAGATTGATCGATACAGGAAGTATGTAGCATGTGTGCCGAGGGGGTGGGGCTAAAAACAACCTTTGAATGTAGATAGTACGACACTTAATATCGATGTTTCAATTTAGTGTACATTGTAAGATTTGAATTGAGGACCATGCATATGGCTTCCGTTATTATTTCAAATTCGTGCCATACTAGGTTTGGAAAAGTTGAGATTGGCTCGATTGTTGTGCTATTTTTAGGTCATATGTTTGAATCCATCCAAAGTTTTCTCACTACCATGGTGTTCATCATACACATATGAATTTGTGTATTTGAAAAGTAGCATGGATACCATGAAATGCGAAATCCACGTTAGAATTGGAGATCGCTATGTGACGCACACTCTAATTCAAATAACTCATCATTAATTAATTTATAGTATCTCATTTTGAATGACTAATTATTTGCAAGGAAAATACGGGCATGGTAATACATACAGATTTGTTTGCAAATGGAAGAAGATTCGTTTGGATTCTCAAATATAGGAGCACTAGGCAGACCAAGGTCGTGTCGTGGTGGTCGCGTGTGTCGGACGGACGCTAGCACCCAGCCACCCACCCCCTCCCTGCCTTCCATGTTTCGGATTGAAATATCTGGCGGCCCCAATTCCAGACCTGCAAAATCTCCCTTCTCCACCGTCCCCTTCCACGCCCAGAGCGCTAAAATCCCTAATTCACCGCCAACCCAAGCAAAGTTCAAATTTCCCCTCGTCTCGTCTCTTTCCCCACCTCTATGCCGGACCAAGACAACGGTCGCGCTTCACCACCGCACTCGAGCAACCTCATCTACGCCCTCGTCCACCGCATCGGGTGGTCCACCGACAACGTCGGCCGCCGCAACCGTCATGCCTCATGGACACTGACTTCCACCGCATCAGGTATGCTTCATCGATGTCGTCCCCCACCTCATCGGGGCTAGTTCACCGAGCACATCGTCGCATCTCCCCCCGAGGCCATTGGGGCTTCACCAACAGCCTCGTCCACCGCATTGTAGCAGTCTGCTGCCACTCAAGATCTGCATCTGTGCATGGCCAACCAACGCCAATGCATCACCCTCAACGGCTCTGAAGTGATGCGCACTCCAGCTAGGCGAGCATGCCCAAACGCCGAAAACGCCGACCCAAACTAGGTATGCACATATCACTCCCTAGTGCACTATTCCAACGATGTTTGGATATCCTTTCACTGCTATCTTAGCTTATACACCTATGCAACTTTGACTTTTACTCTTATTTCTTCAAGAGATATCATCTGAAACAAGAAAAACCATTTTTTAGTGAACCATGACGGTGCTACGGGATCTGGTACACATCCTGCACGCCGGTATAACCTTGTAAGTACCTGTCCTCTGGTACAACAGCAAGGTAGACTCCTCTTATTTGATCAACCATTCGTCGTGTAAAAAATGTAGAGGGGGATGCAAGGAGCACAAGGCCTGCCCATCCAAGCAAGTATTAACATGGACTTGTACATGGAACATCCCAAGCGCAAGAAGGGCTGTAGTGAGCCTGTACAACGAGCTAGCGTAACTCCCTGCATTTGATTTAATTTGTACTGGCTTGTATGTATGATTTGTGTGCAGTGGCGGATCCACGAATTCAAGTTACTAGGGGCGAAAATTTAACTTAAAAATACGAAGGCACTTGCACTCCGGAAATCAACATAACTTGAGAAATGTGAAGCTACATGCACTTCGAAAACAAGCTTATGATCCAAAGTAGTTCCAGATTATAAAACACTAAATGATGTAAGCACCAAAAAACACAAAATGCAACATGGTGTACAAGGACTACTAACATGGTCTGTACCTGCTTGAATTATTTTCTCTGGCTGAAAATATCAAAGTGTAATTGCACCTATAACCAGTGCGCAAACTGCATATCAATATATCTATCCCTCACAAGTATGCCAATAGTTTCAAACAACAAATTAGAAAAGTATTTATGCTACGTTGTCATGATGATGAGGACATGAATACCTTGGATATGACCAAAAATATTGCATATATGCATATTTGTCAGGTGATTTCTAGTACAAACTATTCAATAATCTATTTATGTTATCTAGAACAAAAATACTTCACACACTTTTGTGTTTTGTCTAATTGCAGGTGTATGGGACATTTGTACAATCCACATATGAAGATAAGGAAGAAAGAGATGTTTATTTGCTGTTCAAAAAGTTCTCTCACGTCACTTTTGGCCCAAGAGAAGATAGAGTCCAAGTCTCTCACGTTCTGGTTTCAGATTCGGACTGCACAGACATACCTGACTCAAAACGCCCACAACTTTTTCATACGGACTCCGAATTGGGTGATTCTTTTTTTGTTGGAAACTAGATTTCGTGCACTTTCCAACCCAATTGGAATCACCTTCAAATTCGTCCGGAGAGTTGAGTTATGGACGAAACAATCTGATGCTGCAGCAGAATCCGAGTCAAACTACAAGTCCAAAGGTGTTACATCACCTCCACTTGGGCCCATTGGCCTTGTACGACCTAGGGTTAGTTTTAGGCTGCCTTGGGACGTCCTCCCACCTCCTTGGCCGCCACCCCTTGCTCCTATATAAGTAGATCCATCTAGTAGCTTTTCCCTTGGGATTTGTTTAGTTAAAAGTTAGCCATTGCAACTTCGTGTACTTCGTTTGTGTCCAACGACCAGACCAAGACCGCTTACGGATCCCCACCTTTATCAATACTTCATATATACTCGCAATATTCAGATTGCTTTTATCATATTCTTGCTTGTTCTTCGATTGCTTGCAGGAATAGACCTTCGTGGTCAGGTTGATTGTGCTCCGGCGTGGTCAATAACCTCTCGGAGTTGGTTTAGCGATTGCTAAGGTGCAACGCCATGCACGTTTGTAGTCGGATCGTCAAAGTCATCTCCACCAAATCGATAGTTATCATCTCATCGAAAGATCGGGACACCCCGCCTCTATCAAGTGGTATCAGTTTTCAGGTTGCTTGGTGAGAATTTCCAATTTTCCCTAGATTAGATTTATTTTCTTACCTATTGTCAAAGAAAAAAGGCATAGAAAAAGTTAGATCTATTCATCCTTTGTCCAAGCCGGTCTGAGCCTTTACAATTTTCTTTTCATTGTTTGCATTATTGAATTATCGGTTGCATCGTCGTGTCAGTTGCTGGTCTTAGTGTCTAGTTCCTTTAGAGTTTCGAGTTCTGTTCAAATTAGTCACGCCGCCGCTGCATCATTATCCCTTCCACTGTCCACCATCCCATCCATTAATTTCCACCACGTGCTACGCACTGTTCATTGTCATAATCATAGTTGAGGTCATTCACATCTTCGCCTGATACAATCTGCATCTTATCTAGTTTGTCTTGGAAAGAGGGAGAAAAAAAGATAGAGAAAAAAAAGAAAAAAAGGAAAGAAAAAAAAGAAAAAGAGAGAGAAGAAAAAGAAAAAAAAAGCGTGAGAAAAAAAGAGAGAAAAAAATCGGATCTATCTAGAATCAATCTCGTACCTGAATTCGGATTGGAATCTGTTTTGTGCACTGTTCAGTAAATCAGGTGTATCTTCCTCATACGATGTCCGTTTTGGCTCCGTGAGTACTCAAATTGAAGCTAGAGACGAGCCGTATCTAAATAGTTGCAGAATCTAGTTCAATATTAGACACCTCAAAATCGGCTTCTAAATAGGTCTTTTTGTCCTCTGAAGTTCGTGAACACAGCTTGTTCCAATTTTTCAGGCCAGTTTTAGAATTCTTTGACTCCTCATATCAACTCGGAATTGAGTGATTCTTTTTGCATTGGAAAGCTTGAGTTAGTAGCATTTTTTGAAAGAATTTATAAGAAAATTGGCTCAAACTTTTCAAGAGGAAAGTTGGAGAGAGAGTTGTTGTGTGTACTGCTTGGCAGTTGTTTTTCATCATTATCTTCACTGCCGTTGTGATCTTCACTTATATCTTGCTGTCAAGAGCTACTTAGTATCCTTTATTGATGCTAATTGTGCTACGCCGTGACCTCATTAGTGTTCTAGGCTTGCGTCTCTAGTTCGGTCTAGCCTAGGACCAGCACAGTACCGTCGTTGAACGTTTATTCAACATTGCATCTCTGAATTGATTATTGCTAATCTTTTGCTACCATATATAGCCAACCCAGCTCCACATATTTCTACACCGTGTATACGTATGTTCCCCTGGCAATCGCTTTACACAATCTTTGGAGTTATTTGACATTGCTGGTTGCCTGTCACCACCTGCCACATGGTAAGAACTTGTAAGATATTGATATTTGCTTTACTGTGAGCACTTTACAACCACATCCTAGTAGTTCATAGGAACATTATTTTCAAATTTTGTTTCTTGTTTCTACTAATCATGACAGGTTCCGGAGATAGAAGTTCTTGGACGACGGACACATCTTTACCATCACGAGAGTTGGGACAACACACACAAGCACATGGTCAGGTTATCTCTTTACCGTCATTTGAGGGTAGATTTAATCCTGCTATTTATCTAGCTTGGGAGTTTGAAGTAGAACAAGTTTTTAGTAATCATGACTTTTCTGAACTTGAGCGAGTACGAGCTGCCACTAGAGCATTTACTGGCTTTGCTTCTGTTTGGTGGAGTGTGCATTGTAAGAAAACATTGATAATCAACCCACAACTTGGAAAGTTTTGAAAGCTGTAATGAGAAAAAAAAATTCCTCCTTACTATCATCGTGAATTGCTTCGCAAATTGGAACAATTAAAACAAGGCAGTAACACCGTTCATGCTTACTACCAAGAGTTCAAATCTTATATGCATCATTGTGACATAGAAGAATCTAAGGATGATACAATGAATAGATTTTTTGGTGGTTTGAACCATCATATCCGTGCAAGATTTCACTATATTCCTCGTTGCATTACTGGCATGTATGTTCACGCTTGTACCTTTGAGAGACAGATACAGGAGGATGCATTGGGTGACTACAACAACTACTATTCCAGTTCATGCTCACCACCACCGGTTGGTTCCTCCACCGTTGCGCCTACTAGAGCAGCCCCACCTTAGATTGTGAGCGCGACATCATCTCAAGTGTATGGTGCATTGTCAACACCCGTACCTACATCAGCTACGTCTTTGCGACAAGGTAATAGTAAAGGTATTGATGATATAACTTCACATGAGAATGATGCATCCCTAGTTAACTTGAATGCATCATGTGTTGAGTTACCTGGTGATTTGAGCACATCACCTATTTTAAAGAATCTTGATACTGTCATGACTGTGTCATGTGATCAAACAACTGAAATACCAACAATTTTGAGTGCACCCATTGAATTAACTGTTGATGCAAAAGAATCAATGTTTAACCATTTTGATATGACCTCCAATCTTGGTGATGATTCTGTGTCGAATGACTCATTGCATGTTTTCTTATCTAAGCATGTTGTAGCATGTAAATTTGATTCAAATAAGGTTTATTCACCAATGTTGGGATGGTTTAATGATGAACATTGTCAATCTTTTGAAATGAATAAGAGCTTCACTTATATGTGCAAACTGAGTTGCAATATTTTCATGCCTTATAGTTCTTGTGCTAATTTGTTGGCTTTAGATTTTATGAACTATGCAAGTTACTCATCTATTCATGTGTCATATATGCAAAAATCAAGGGAAGTAAAAATGGATGACGTATACATATACAACATGTACACCTTGTCTCTTTTGTTAGCCACATTTCAGATTAAGCAACACCGAGGACGGCTTTATTTTCAAGAAGGGGAGGATGATGAGGACATGAATACCTTGGATATGACCAAAAATATTGCATATATGCATATTTGTCAGGTGATTTCTAGTACAAACTATTCAATAATCTATTTATGTTATCCAGAACAAAAATACTTCACACACTTTTGTGTTTTGTCTAATTGCAGGTGTATGGGACATTTGTACAATCCACATATGAAGATAAGGAAGAAAGAGATGTTTATTTGTTGTTCAAAAAGTTCTCTCATGTCACTTTTGGCCCAAGAGAAGATAGAGTCCAAGTCTCTCACGTTCTGGTTTCAGATTCGGACTGCACAGACATACCTGACTCAAAACGCCCACAAGTTTTTCATATGGACTCCGAATTGGGTGATTCTTTTTTTGTTGGAAACGAGATTTCGTGCACTTTCCAACCCAATTGGAATCACCTTCAAATTCGTCCGGAGAGTTGAGTTATGGACGAAACAATCTGATGCTGCAGAAGAATCCGAGTAAAACTACAAGTCCAAAGGTGTTACATCACCTCCACTTGGGCCCATTGGCCTTGTACGACCTAGGGTTAGTTTTAGGCTGCCTTGGGACGTCCTCCCACCTCCTTGGCCGCCACCCCTTGCTCCTATATAAGTAGATCCATCTAGTAGCTTTTCCCTTGGGATTTATTTAGTTAAAAGTTAGCCATTGCAACTTCATGTACTTTGTTTGTGTCCAACGACCAGACCAAGACCGCTTACGGATCCCCACCTTTATCAATACTTCATATATACTCGCAATATTCAGATTGCTTTTATCATATTCTTGCTTGTTCTTCGATTGCTTGCAGGAATAGACCTTCATGGTCAGGTTGATTGTGCTCCGGCGTGGTCAATAACCTCTCGGAGTTGGTTTAGCGATTGCTAAGGCGCAATGTCATGCACGTTTGTAGTCGGATCGTCAAAGTCATCTCCACCAAATCGATAGTTATCATCTCATTGAAAGATCGGGACACCCCGCCTCTATCACATGATACGGGGACTTTCTGGTAGATGGTCTCGATGTTTCCTCAAGCATGAAAATGTACTATAATTTTCTTGTCATCAATGCCTACAAATCTCTATGTCTCTATCAACATAGCATATCATCATTAGACTCTAAATCCTTCAATGGGAGCTTGCAAAATGCTTGCATTAGATCCCTCATTAGACACTATATGTTCATCAGCAGGAGCATGTAAAATGTTTGCATCAAATCCTTCATTAGCAGTTTGTCCATTAGACAATTCAGGCTCAAGAACAACATGAGCTTGTATGTTTGCACCAGAAACTTGACTAGATACATCAGGTTCAGTTAGTTCAGTATGGATTGGGGGAGTTATAAAATAAGCAGAAATTGGTTTCATTTTCTCATAGATTCCCTACATACAAAAAGTTTTACAACACAGTCAGGTTTAAGTATTGGCCAGAAATTGGACAGTTGAATTAGATATAATCAGGGATGTGATGTACCTGCTCATTGCGCAGGCTGCTCTTGCAAGCTGCGACTGTCTGTTTGCACAAGCTCGATGCCCTGCCCGTGCTGCCGCCTCTACCTCCCACGCAGGCTACACCCAGGGTTGGATCTTCATCTTCTTGTCCTTCCATTCGCTTGAAGCCTGGCGACCGGCGTCCAATGAGGGCGCGAGGAAGTAATGTGTCGGTCTGTCCAGCGGCGGCTAGGTTACGAGCGAACCAGACTGGAGGCTGGAGCAAATGAATTGGGATTTTTCCTGTTGTCGATTGATATGGGAGATGCTCATTTGGGCCGCGAGCCTGCTATAGGGCCTGCATTGCACTTACTTTATTGGCCCATCCAAATTGAAACGTTTTTCTTCATTTTCTATATTGCCTGCGCATGTGTTGGGATGAACAAAACTAGCCTGGGCCAACCTGGACGACTCAAACTAGGTGCACACTTTCAAGCCACATGAGGCGGCCGCCCATACCGGCCCCGATGGTGGCGTCGCCCCTTTTTGCATGTATGATTGGGGTAGTGTAAAATATTCCAGTGGCGCTTTTGATTTACCCACAGAATGGTTGAATTGCTTGTTTCTATGAACTGAGTTCGCCAATAATGTGAAGGATGTCAGTCTTTTCATCCTATTGAAGATTGCTTAGATCTTGATATGTCAAATGTAATCGCATGAAATATGCAGTAAAAGCCAGTGTGATGTGTGTGGCTACAACTAATCTGACAACCCGCCCTCATATAACATATCAAGGATGCACCATCTTATCAGATTAACCATTGGACTTACCAATGTTGTGTGGGAAGAAAGAAGTATTGGGACTGCATATCCAAGTAATTGATGCCATGGAATCCTTCGTAGAACCTTGTAAGCGAAAAAGAAGTTGAAGTGTGCCTGTACAAAGAGCTAGCATAAGTTCAGTTACCTGCTTCTCGGAATTTTAGTTAGCTACTTATTGCAAATTGTTCAATTACGTTGCTTGGCTTAATTTAGTTTGCTACTGATTACAAAATGTCATAGCCTGTTAATCTTATTATAGACTACGCCTATCTATGTGTTGGATACTTATGTTAAGAATTACCTGTTTGCCGGAACTTAAATAGCTACTTAAGCACGTAGATAGATGGTCATATGTACTTCTAGGGTGCAGCAGATTCACGTGTAATTTATATTCTGATACCCTGTTTGTTTAAATGGTTTGCTGTTATCACTTGTAGCACTAGTAGTGTTTGCATGTTCATAGATAGACAACTGTCAGGTTCATACGAGGGACATTGTCTTTTTAACTTATATATATGTGTGTGTTGGAATCATTTTTCTTACATCAGAGAAATTTACAAATGTTTGTGTTGCTGGTAAACGGTATCGACTTGTTACTTTAATACGTTGCCAAGAACTTGTTAGTTTTACTAGTTCATGTGTAATTAAATACATTGCCAAAACTGGTTAGTTTTACTAGTTTGATGTTAGTTTCCTATGGCTCTTGCAACACTTTATTTATGATTGCTAACATTCAAGTTTGCAGGATCCAACTGAAACTCTGTTGGCACAACAGGTATGTTGTCAGAAACTTCCTTGTTTACCTGGTTTGCTGTTGTAACTTGTTGTTGTAATCATCTTACCAACTTCAAGTTTTCAGGATCCAATTGGAAGTCCAATTGCACAGCAGGTATATTTTCAAAAATATATTTGTGTAATAGGTTTGCTGCTGCAACCGGTTGCTCTAAGCTACTCAACTTTTCAGGATTGAAGAGAAACTCCAATGCCACTATAGGTACCTTTTGTAGAACTTGTTTGTTTAACTGCCTTGCTGCTGCAACCAGTTACGATGATGTTAATAACTACTTTTTAGCGTCCAATTGAAACTCTTTAATTCCTTGTTTGTTTAACTGGTTTGCTTTTATAACTCCATGTTGAAATGTTTTGCTAACTTCAACTTTTCAGAATCCAAACGGAACTTTAATGGCAAAACAGGATCGCCAAGATCAAAGAGCGAGGTCCCCATGGACTTTGTATCATCCCACAGCAGTGGCATCGGCCCAATCGTGCATCATGAATTACCAACTGCTGATGCTCTAGAGGCTACACTATTGGTAGAAAGAGATTCTGCTTCTGCACGTAGAGATGAAGTTGACATGTTGAGGAAGCAAACAACACAATCACAAGCAGTACTCAAGACAACCATTAAATATTTGGTGGATTTCAAAATGAAGCAAGCTGAGACTGACCGCATTGCTAAGGTCCTGAAGGAAAAAAGGAAATTAAATTCCCACTTGGTAAATCATGGGTGAAATGTTATTTCCATCGTTGAATAACCTTTGTGTTGTTTGTTCACGTAATCAATCAAACCATTTGTTTTAGAGATCATGTAATAATTGTTTTTTTTGGGTTGTAATTTTTTTGAGCACAAGTCTGTATTAATTGATAAGACTCTGAGACATTTCATTTTGATTGTTGTGCCAGACCTACAAATATGCCAATCGGGCTGAATGTGCATCCAACAATAATAGTAGTATAAATGGTCCTTAAGTGGCATGCATCTGAAAGGGCCAAGATGTTGTACTAGCTTCGCTAAAAAAAGGATGCTCTTCTAGCAAAAAAAAAATTACAGCGGCCTGACTTATGTATGTTAGTTGATATTATTGATCCATATACTCTATAAGTGTTTATATGTCTATTAGTTTTGTACATTATTGGTTGGTTGACTTGGTATTTTGAATCTTGAGACATCGCTTGTGTACATATCTAAATGGGAGTACACATTATGCTGCATGTGACACTTGAGATGGACATAAAGTGGTTTCAAATATTCGAATTCACCTTAAACTGGATTCTAGCTTCTGAATTCGAGTATCAGCATTTGTAAATCATATTCATATATGACAGTGGCATACGTCTTTGTCATGCTTTTGAAGATATGTAAGAACACATAGAATGATTGATAAAGATTCGTATAGGAATACAGAATGGATTTGAATTTAGTTGCTAGGGTAAACGTGGATGCTTATTGTCCCAAAATTCGAAAGAAGCGGCAAAATGTCCACTCCCACGTTGGCTGCCCGAAGCCAGTGTTTGGGAGATGGAAATTATTGTCTACCCCTTACACAGACAATGCATCTGCCCGATTTCCACGGCTCTCAATAGGGGTAGGTTAGTAACTTCAACTAGATGTGACACGACCGCCTCTGAGCCCATTCTGACAGGTGGGCACCAAACATGGGCGACAA
The DNA here is from genome assembly GCF_018294505.1 of Triticum aestivum. Taxonomy (NCBI): domain Eukaryota; kingdom Viridiplantae; phylum Streptophyta; class Magnoliopsida; order Poales; family Poaceae; genus Triticum; species Triticum aestivum. The sequence continues at coordinate 335,974,374 of NC_057798.1, read as the reverse complement.
AACACATTTGATTCAAGCTCGTCCAAAAGACTTCTGTTTCTCCCTCCATTTCCCCATTCATACACGGTGGCCGGCAAAACAAACTCGACTTAGCCGAAATTGATGTAGGCAAATATTTTCAATTGGGACAGGTTCGTAACTTCACTCAGACGTGACACAACCGCCCTACCTGTCAGCCCCATTCATACACCATGGGCACCAACCATGGGCGCCCAAACACCCTCTCCTCGCCCGAAATCGCTCTGGGAAAATATTGGGGAGATGCGAGATTACCGTGCTATCCCCAACCAACGTGACGTCCAAATTTTAAACGGGGGCTAAGTTCGTAACTTTCCCATGTTTTAGACAGGCGCATCCCAAAAACATGGTTCCCCATACCTCTCCATCCATTTTCGCATTCATACACCATCCGCGCTAGAACACCATCCCCACACCAGCCTCCTCCGTCCGCCACCACATCCATCGCCGCCGTCCTCCACCCCATCCATCGCCACCATCCTCCACCATGCCGGAGCTCCTACCAATACCGCGCCGTCCACTACTAGAGATGGCCGTGTCTCATTCACGGCAACGGACTAGGAGCCTTGCATCGCATCCTCTCACTTCATTGGCGTTGTCGTGCTCTTTGCCCGGGTCGCTCACACGACCTTCTCGTCCACCGCAACGGTACTTATCCCCCGATGCACCCGTCTACCGTCGCAGATCTGCTTCAACACCACCGACACCCATCGCACCCCCGATGCCTACACGGCGCCTCAAGAGAGGTGTTACTTCATATCTGCTCAACTTTTTGATCTCAACCAGAAAATTGATTGTAACTTGGTTACTGTACTTTCTTTTCAGCTCTTAGAATTTAGTTCTTAGTTCAAAGCAAACAATGGATGGTAAATAGCATTTATGCGGTTTGCATCTTTAAATCTATCATGGGACAGTCATAATAGGGTTTAATTGATCATGCTTAGGGTTTAATTGATCATGTCGATTCCGTGGTGGTTTCTTTAATAGAAATCGAAGGGGAAACCCTATTTTGCTAAAAAAAATGCTTAGGGTTTCCCGCTTTTATGATCAGCATACGTGCTTCGTGTCATAATAGCACTGCTCCACCCATCGAGCTAAACAAGCATAGTTGTTAAAATAATAATCTGATATTATTAAAATGGACTCATTTAATTGGTCAGCTAAATGTTCCTAATTTAGTTTTGAAAATGCATGTACACCGCTCGGTTGTGTATCTACAGGGTGCCCACGGTGGGCCGACCCACCATGGGATTTTGGATCGGCCCAGGCCCCTATTCATCTCTGTTCTGCTACGCTTCCGATCTCTACTCGTCCCCAGACGGCATGACTCTAGGAGGAGACGCCAGACTAACACGAGATCAGGAGCCGCTCGCCCAATAGCGTCACCGTTGCCCAGGCGCGTTGTCGTGCCTACCTTCCCAGTCTGTTTAGGGCTCAGGTGTGCAGCAACCACTGATCCAACCCGATTTATCCTGAGATACGTCCTCAACACTCAGCAGCCACTCCTCATCACCCATTTTCTAATTGATTCATTACTCATTAGGCAGGACTATCATTAGGGTTTGTTGTGTACTGAGTGCTACCTACACTTAATGGTTCAGATGTATTTCAGTAATCTTTAGTACCTGTAAAGTTCATAGGGTTTCAAAATTCCGGCCCTAGCAATAGACACTAGTCATTTTGGATTGTCGGCTATAGTGACATTGACCCAGATTACTACTGTGGGCCAGGTTTATTGACAATTTTGCTTATCTTTCTTACTCATTCGATATGATATCCAATTATTCATGTCGATTAGTTGCAAACAATAAGTGCTAGACCAACTTCTTGATTTAGATTTTGGACGATCTCTTACTACAGTTACAATTCTGCATACTTGTCCTAGTAAGCTCACAAGTAATGATTGGTTATCTTCATCTATGCTTGCCTTGTCATATTTGTTGTCAATATTGTTTTTGGGTGGATCACCCTGTTATAAAATACTGGAACCGTAGACATGAGCAAATAGTATTTCTATGTGTGATCTCTTCCATCATGTGTGGGCAACGAATACTGCATTGTATAGAAAGAAAGTGTCATTTCCACCTTTTACATACACTACGATCTTTTACCCAGAATACAATCTGCCTACTTGCTTTGTGTCGCACTACCAACACTCCACCCTTTAAGCTAAACATTATGCCAATCATAATTCCTTAGTTTATTTGTTCAAATACGAATTTGATATGATTCTAATGTTCCTACTTCAGTTTTGAAATGTGTTTCTGCTTGCCATAGAGACATAAGAGGTTTGTATTTCTGTGTGTGGTCTGGTCAGCATGGTTGGGGGGTGAACTTTGCATATGAAGGGGTTTATAGGGAGACACTCTTCGAGTTGAATCCGCAATGCATTCCTGTCACAGCCTGGTTTTTGCCCTCTTTTCTTTGCCTGATTTTCATCTGAGTTGGTTTTGAATTTGGAGTTTTGGATCATTCCATTTGGACTTGATTACTTGGGTATCCCTTGATTTTCACCCAAGTGCCACCTCTCCTCTTCTAATCCATCATTTCACCCCAGTCCAACTCAACAATATTGCTTGGAATATTTTTCTTAAATGAAAAATATTCATTTTGCCTCTTAAACCCTAGCTAAACTCTTTGACCTCCAAAGCAACCCTCATTTATGTTGCCCTAAAAATCCTGAGAAAAATCCCAAATATTCTTTGGACCCTAGGGCACATTTCTGAGCAAAAATATTTCACCACTTTTTGGAGTATTTTTGCTACAGAAAATATTTTCACTTCTGGGCTGAAATGGTAGTTTCTACAGCAACTACCTTTTTACTAGCTCCAATGTAGCTGGTTTTCCCTGTGCTTACTCACCTTAGTAAGAGTCAGTAAAACCCCACATATCAGCCTTTGAAACCCTGTGGTTTGACCACAGTAACTGTTCAAAGTTTCTGTCCAGTAACTAAACATCTTCACCATTTCACTTCTACTGCACCTGGAAACAAACCGAGCCATGGTAACACCTAAAGTTACTAAGAACTACACGCCAGACACCATGGTTAGTGCATATGTGGCCTGATGTCACGGTCCACGCGGTGACCACGTTCGTCCGAGGGTGCTGGCATGCCAAACGCGTGCTCTGCGCGTCGCCAGCGCCTCTGTGGCGTGCGTGCACGCTGCTCAGCCGGCCAGGGTGTGTCCCCCCGCGCCACCATCCTCGTCTCCACCCCCTTAACTCCTCCCTGCCACTCGCCGGTGCCGGAGCTCGCCACAGCGAGCACGGGCATGGTCCAGCCAATGGCACAGTGCCTGCGCACGTCCCTTTCCTCCTTGCTCCTATGCTCGTCCGCGTCCACGCACAGCTCCCGCATGAACCCCGTCGCCTTCTCCCTCTCTCTCTGAGTCGGGCACCGGCGACAGCTGTCCTCCGGCGGAGCCCGAGCCCTCCTCGCCGCCCCGCCTATATAAACTCCCCTCCGCAGCCTCCTGGAGCACCGCACCTCACCACCACTCCCTCCTATAGCCACTAGAAGTCGCAGCCTGGCCGGGCAGGCCGCGGGCTGCCGTCGTCGAGCCGAGCTCGCCGACGATCCCCTCTGGATCAACCCCGCAGCTCCGGCCACTCCCAAGACGAGGCGACCCCGCCAGGGCCTCCGCCTCTCCTCCGTGAAGCTAACGCGCCAAGCCCGAGCCCCTGGAGCCGCCCCTAGCCGTCGTCTTCCTCATCTCCGGCGACCTCCATGTTCTGCCTCCGCTTGTGAGGAAGAATCCGACAAACGTACGGTCACCGTTTGCCATGACATGGGTACGGGCAGGTGCACAAGAGCCTTCTCCGTCGATCCCTTCCTCTCGTTTTCCTCCAAGATGCCTCAACGCCGGCGTACGCTCCGGCGAAGCGCCGCGCCTCTCTGTTTCTTTCCCCCCTCCCTCCGGCCTGACTAGCGGGGCCCGCTAGTCAGCCACTCATAACGCGCGTGAAGCGGTATGAGTGGTGGAGCCCCGGGAAAATACGCCATCGACGTCACCCCCTCTCTGTTTTCTTTTTTTCAAATTCATTTAAATTCCAGTAGCATTCAAACGGCCATAACTTTTATTCTACAAGTCCAAATGCAGTGATTCTTTTTGCATTGTGTTCTTTGTCCAAAAATCTAACAGTTCCCAAAAGATGGGATTTTTCCTTGTTGTCTAGATTTTATGGCAATTTTCAGAAGGTTTCTTGATATACACAAGAAATATTATCGAATGTCATCATCCGAGTTGGTGGAGCTAAAGAAATAGCTCGATGAAATGCTCCAAAAAGGATATATCCGCCCTAGTTCCTCGCCATGGGGATCACCCACTATTTTTGTGGACAAGAAAGATGGCATCCTTCGTATGTCTGTGGATTACCGACAGTTGAATGATGTCATGATCAAGAACAAATACCCTCTACCAAGAATTGATGATTTGTTTGATCAACTCAGTGGAGCCAAGGTATTCTCAAAGATTGATTTGCGGACTGGATATTACCAGCTCAAAATTAAAAAGGAGGATATTCCCAAGACTGCGTTCACCACTCGCTACGGTCTTTATGAATATAACATTATGTCCTTCAGCCTCACCAACGCCCCCGCCTTCTTCATGCACATGATGAACAAAGTATTCATGGATTTCCTTGATAAGTTCGTGCTCGTCTTCATCGATGATATACTTATTTACTCAAGAAGTGAAGAAGAGCATAAAGGACACCTCCGCGCAGTGCTACAACAACTCCGTGAGCACCAGTTGTACACCAAGTTCAGTAAATGCGAGTTTTGGCTCAAGAAAGTTGGATTCCTCGGGCATATACTATCTGTTGAAGGAATAGCTGTGGACCCAAGCAAAGTAAAAGACGTGCTCGACTGGTTGCCACCCGCCATCGTGTCTCAGATCCGGAGTTTTCTTGGATTAGCCGGATATTACCGTCGATTTATTGAAGGGTTCTCCAAGATTGCTAAACCCATGACAGAGCTGCTTAAAAAGGATAAGAAGTTTGAATGGATGTCAGACTGTGAGAAAAGTTTCACTGAGTTAAAGAAGCGCTTAACAACTGCGCCGGTATTAACACTTCTAGATATCTACCGCAGCTTTGACGTATATTGCGATGCTTCCCGGCAAGGACTTGGGTGCGTGCTTATGCAAGATGGCAAGGTGGTAGCCTATGCCTCACGGTAGCTACGACCCCATGAAGGCAATTACCCCACTCATGATTTGGAATTGGCCGCGGTAGTTCATGCTCTAAAAATTTGGAGACACTACCTCATTGGAAAAAGGTGCCAAATTTTTACCGACCACAAAAGTCTCAAATAGATATTTACTAAGCCAGATTTAAACCTCCATCAGCGAAGATGGCTAGAGTTGGTCAAGGATTATGATCTTGGAATAAATTACCATCCGGGTAAGGACAACGTGGTTGCCGATGCACTCAGTCGAAAGCCCGTCAGTTTAAACGTCACGCTGGAATCTCTGCCTTCCGAACTCAAAGAAGAAATTGCTCAGCTCAACCTGGTCATTGTTGAGGCTGGTCTTGCCAATATTCTGACGGTCACTCCTACCCTGGAGGAAGAAATCCACAAGGCCCAGCCAGGTGATGCCAAACTGATAAAACGCATCAAGTCATCCGATTTCTCGAAGGATCAGTACGGTACCCTCCGATTCAGGGGAAGGATTTGTGTGCCTAATCAAGCTGACCTAAAGCAGAAAATTTTGTCAGAAGCCCATGAATCCTCGTATTCAATCCACCCTGGAGGCACAAAAATGTATGAAGACCTTCGACAAATATTCTGGTGGGATGGAATGAAGAAAGACATTGCTTATTTCGTGGCCTGTTGCGACATATGCAACAAAGTTAAGGCGGAATATCAGAAACCAGCCGGACTTCTCCAACCACTGCCCGTGTCACAATGGAAATGGGATGATGTTTGTATGGATTTCATCATAGGATTACCCAGGACCCGATGAGGCAATAATGCGATCTGGGTCATAGTGGATACATTAACCAAGGTGGCTCACTTCCTCCCAATCAAAACCTCATACCGAGCAGATGAGCTTCCCCGACTGTATGTATCCAAGATTGTCAGTCTACATGGAGTTCCCAGAACCATCACTATGGGCCGAGGTTCACTTTTCACCTCTGCTTTCTGGACCTGTCTCCATCAAGCCCTTGGGACGGAATTAAAATACAACACCGCATATCATCCTCAAACGGATGGGCAAACAGAAAGAGAAAATCAGATACTCGAAGATATCCTCCGAGCATGTGTATTAGCCCAAGGACCACAATGGGAAGATTGCTTGTCGTACGCCGAGTTCTCGTATAACAATGGGTTCCAGACCAGTTTAAAGATGTCACCTTATGAAGCTTTGTATGGCCGTAAGTGACGCACTCCATTAAATTGGTCTCAAACCGGAGATAGCCATATTTTCAGAACAGATCTCATGCTGGAAGCCGAAAAGCAAGTCAAGGAGATCAGAGATAGATTACAACTGGCCAAATCACGACAGAAAAGTTATTATGATGCAAAGCACCGGCAGATCAGTTTTGAACCCGGAGAACATGTCTACCTTTGAGTCACACCCATGAAGGGAGTAAGAAGGTTCCAAACCCGTGGAAAGTTGGCACCCACGTTTATTGGTCCATTTCCCTTCATGACACGAGTAGGTGTTGTGGCATATCAGTTGGAGATGCCTCGAGAACTGTCCGACGTGCACAACGTGTTCCAGGTTTCACAACTGCGACGGTGCATCTCACCACCCGAGAGAAAGACCGATTTGGCAGAGATAGAGCTGGAAAAGGACTTGACCTACGAAGAGAGGCCAGTGAAAATTTTGGATCAGATGGAAAGAGTCACTCGCAGTAAGTCACGAAAGTTTTACAAGGTTCAATGGATGCATCATACCGAGTCAGAATCAACCTGGGAATCAGAAGAATTTCTAAGGGCATGTTATCCAGAATGGTTTTCCCAAGCAACCGAATCTCGAGGACGAGATTCATTCTAAGTGGGGGAGGTTTGTCATAGCCTGGTTTTGCCCTCTTTTATTTGCCTGATTTTCATCTGAGTTGGTTTTGAATTTGGAGTTTTGGATCATTCCATTTGGACTTGATCACTTGGGTATCCCTTGATTTTCACCCAAGTGCCCCCTCTCCTCTTCTAATCCATCATTTCACCCTGGCCAACTCAACAATATTGCTTGGAATATTTTCCTTAAATGAAAAATATTCATTTTGCCTCTTAAACCCTAGCTAAACTCTTTGACCTCCAAAGCAACCCTCATTTCTGTTGCCCTAAAAATCCTGAGAAAAATCCCAAATATTCTTTGGACCCTAGGGCACGTTTCTGAGCAAAAATATTTCACCACTTTTTGGAGTATTTTTGCTACAGAAAATATTTTCACTTCTGGGCTGAAATGGTAGTTTCTACAGCAATTACCTTTTACTAGCTCCAATGTAGCTGGTTTTCCCTGTGCTTATTCACCTTAGTAAGAGTCAGTAAAACCCCAAAGATCAGCCTTTGAAACCCTGTGGTTTGACCACAGTAACTGTTCAAAGTTTCTGTCCAGTAACTAAACATCTTCACCATTTCACTTCTACCGCACCTGGAAACGAACCGAGCCATGGTAACACCTAAAGTTACTAAGGACTACACGCCAGACATCATGGTTAGTGCATATGTGGCCTGATGTTACGGTCCATGCGGTGACCGCATTTGTCCGAGGGTGCTGGCATGCCAAACATGCGCTCTGCGCGTTGCTGGGGCCTCTGTGGCGCGCGTGCATGCTGCTCGGCCAGCCAGGGCGTGTCCCCCCGTGCCACCATCCTTGTCTCCACCCCCTTAACTCCTCCCTGCCGCTCGCCGATGACAGAGCTCGCCGCAGTGAGCACGGGCACGGTCCGGCCAACGACACAGTGCCCGCGCATTGTGTTCGTCCCTTTCCTCCTTGCTCCTGTGCTCGTCCGCGTCCGCGCACAGCTCCCGCGTGAACCCCGTCGCCTTCTCCCTCTCTCTCTGGCACCATTCGTCGTCGGGCGCTGGTGACAGCTGTCCTCCGGCCGAGCTCGAGCCCTCCTTGCCGCCCCGCCTATATAAACCCCCCCTCTGCAGCCTCCTGGAGCACCGCACCTCACCACCACTCCCTCCTAAAGCCACTAGAAGCCGCAGCCCGGCCGGGCAGGCCGCGGGCTGCCGTCGTCGAGCCGAGCTCGCCGACGATCCCCTCTGGATCAACCCCGTAGCTCCGGCCACTCCCAAGACGAGGCGACCCCGCCAGGGCCTCCGCCTCTCCTCCGTGAAGCTAACGCGCCAAGCCCGAGCCCCTGGAGCCGCCCCTAGCCGTCGTCTTCCTCATCTCCGGCGACCTCCATGTTCTGCCTCTGCTTGTGAGGAAGAATCCGACAAACGTACGGTCACCGTTTGCCATGACATGGGTACGGGCAGGTGCACAAGAGCCTTCTCCGTCGATCCCTTCCTCTCGTTTTCCTCCAAGATGCCTCAACGCCGGCGTACGCTCCGGCGAAGCGCTGCGCCTCTCTGTTTCTTTCCCCCCTCCCTCCGGCCTAACTAGCGGGGCCCGCTAGTCAGCCACTCATAACGCGCGCGAAGCGGTATGAGTGGTGGAGCCCCGGGAAAATACGCCATCGACGTCACCCCCTCTCTGTTTTCTTTTTTTTCAAATTCATTTAAATTCCAGTAGCATTCAAACGGCCATAACTTTTATTCTACAAGTCCAAATGCAGTGATTCTTTTTGCATTGTGTTCTTTGTCCAAAAATCTAACAGTTCCCAAAAGATGGGATTTTTCCTTGTTGTCTAGATTTTATGGCAATTTTCAGAAGGTTTCTTGATATTTTCAATTGTGATTTTTGAATATTTTTCAGAGGAACCAGCTTGTCTTGAGGGTCACCAGGAGCCTTGTGAACCTCATCAGTACTAACGCAAGCCACGGTAACATTTTCATGGTGCCACTTCAATATTTATGATTTTCATACTTGAAGTTATGAATATTGATGCATTTAAATTAGTTATATAATAAATATATTCTGTTATAGGCTTGTTGTGTTAAAATGCTTGAACTTCAGTATGTTTGAATTAAATATTGTTAGTAAGATTATGAGAACTTAGTTGCAAGTCATAAATACATAATATGGTCATAGAATTGATGAGTAATTTGGATATTATTTTTGCATGAGGTATAATGATGATAATTGCTAGAAATAGTTCTGGTATAAGTAAAGAGAGGTTTTAACCAGTATAGTAGCATGAGTTTATGTTGGCTCCGTGGGAGCGTGATTGGTGCAGTCTTTGCACGGTTATGTGATGCATATGTTAAGTGATGCATGGTATGGCAGTATGACACCGGTTATTTTATTTTCACATTAAAGTTGAACCTGATTAATAATTCAACTTGAACATGTTGTTGATCGGGTCGTGGTGCCACTGAAACGAGTCTTTCCCAGTGCAACCACACTTGCCGGTACGGGACGGCCTTAATGTGTTTCATTGTCGTGCCTCTGGTCGATACCTCAATTTAGGGAAGGTTATGGGTGTGCTATACCCTGGCCCGGTAGGCAAGCATAACCTTGTGAGCCTGTTGTTAAGTTAATTTTGGTACCGGATCCCAGTGTGGATCATGGCCACGACGGTGGTCGAGGTATCTGGAGGTAGACACGGGGCCACCCAGGACTAGCCCGGTGGGGTCTGAGTCGGAGGGGCCGGGAAAGTGTCATGACAATGAAATGGTTTCGTCGAAACGCTGTTGGTCCTCTCGGATGGGAGAGTGAGGCCATGGGTTTCGTAGTGTGGGTATAGTGTACTAACCTCTGCAGAGTGTTTTTAATCTATCGACAGCCGAGTCCACGGATACGGACACGCTCGAAAGTAAGGTACACCATGGGTCAACACTTAATAAATATGCACGCTAAAATTGCACTAAGGATGACAGTGAGGTCATCATGTTGAGTTGGACATGAGTTGTCGGGTTGTGATCGCCATAAGGATCACGGGCCACGAGTTGGTCGGGTTGTGATCGTTGTAAGGATCACGGGCCACGAGTTGGTCGGGTTGTGATCACCGTAAGGATCACGGGTATGTGTTGGTAATATTATGTTTGTTGGTCACACCTGGTAAGCAAGTTGGGAGAATGAGTATCTATTGAGCACTGTCACAGCTTGTTGGTTATATAGTTGCATGGTTGATTAAACTGGATAAATACCATGATATTGTCTGTCATCTTGTTTATGTTTATTGTGAGCTCGCAAGTACATTCAATGTACTGACCTGGCGTGTCATGCCAGATTTCGGGAAAGTTCCGTTGGAAAGGAGTGCTGCTCGAGTCTAGACCGTGTCCATGTCGGTGTCTTTGTCCTATGGAGTCCCGCTACGACGTTGTTCCGCTGCCGAGTAGTTGTCATGATCGAGGCCCCTTTCTGTTCACTAAATAATGTACATATTGTTCAACCGCACCGTGTGCGCTGCTTGGCCTCGCTAACTGTTGTAATATGAACTATGTTCCGCTAGCATGAATAAAGCGGTTGTTTTCTGTACCGTGTTGTTGTGTGTTGCCAGAAGACAAGGTCTCTGGGCTGGCAATGCAGGTAAGCTGGTTGCTCTGAGTCGGGGTGCCACAATTCCATAGATAATATGACTATTTTTTATGTTTTCATGAATCTCAGATACTGAACAACATCATAATGATTATGAGCTTGTGCGCATGAAAAGAATAAAGCAAAACAATGCCATGGCTGTCAAACTTGTCATTAAGGGACTGAAATCAAGTCTAGATGCATTGCAATGCAAATGCTCTCCACCTATAGATTCATGCTCAGAATATGATCCTAACAGTAATTCTGAGCTAGCGGGAGACCTAAGTCAATATATCTCCCTAGTGGAGGAGTCAGAAGCAGATGTCCTATCTTATTCACCCATCAAGGTGCTTGCTCTAACATTCCAATGTTATATTGGTAGCACATATCTTGCAACTGATGCTTTGCATTGCTTCTACTTTGTTGCACTGCCATTAGCTTAGTTTACACTTTGTTTATGTGAATATGCTCTGCCTATCCATTTTCAGTACATATTTCATCTGTCATCATACCATATTTATCCATTCAAATGTTGTTCTTGTGTATCAGACGTTCAAAAGGAAGAGGGCAATTGCTGATCGCAGAGGAGCACGAACAAAGTATTTGGAAAAGTTAGTGACACCTGATAAATAAAATAGTCCATTAGGTGTAGTTGCAATATCACTAGGCCCAGAAAACACGACCACAACTCTAGAAGACTTTAGCCCTACTACAATGGCCATCTCTGATGCCCAACTTAGCAGACCCTAACTGCCGCAAACAGTATGATGATGCCAGTTGGCATACCACCACCTCTACGACGCAAAAACCCCATTCTAGCAAAGAGTACACCAAATCCAGTTCCCAAATCCCTTTTCGAGCGAGAGAGAGAGAGAGCCCCAATTGCAGCAAATAGGACTCCTGTTCCACTTCTTCCCAGTTTACAAGACGAAGCTTATATTGTTGTCAGGAACTTTGTGTGCATCTTTCCTTCATGGAAAGATTATACCATAGACAAAGAACAATTTCCAATATTCCTCCACAACTTATGCATAAGTAATGCACGAATGTTATTCATGGTAACTACTACATATGTTCCTACTGATAGAAGACATAAGATTTCATTCTTTTAAATAGGCAAGGACCAAACTGGATTGTCATGATGAGCAAGGGTTGGTTGTGCTTTTCAAGCACTCGTTGATGAAGTATCGTTCCTACCTGAGGCAAACGCACTTCGATGGAAAGCCTCTAAACGAAATTTCTGTAAAGTATCCGGTGCTACATTTATCAGAGAGTGACTGGAATAATCTTGTTACACATTGGTCTCGTCTGCAGCGTAAGGTACTGTCTATGATATCACATCACAATTTGAACTACATTTCTGCATGTGCCTTAACGTCTCACTTGTATGAAAACTATTTGCAGAAGAACATTCATTCTCAAGGGACCACAGAATCTCACAACTATACTGCACACTGCATTGCTCTTGTGAGTACCTCTTGCCCTGTATGACCATACTTACTTTCATAGCTGGTTGATGATGTAGCATCACTGCACATGGTAGCCTTGTTATCGTCCATTTGGTGGATATTATAAGATCCGTATGGACTCTTACATAAATTTAGAATCGACCCAATGCTTTTGAAGAGGTTTAGCTCTGCAGGCCTCTTGTAGGACTGAACGTCGTCTATCACTGTACTTACATTAATAGCTACTCCCTCCGTCCCATCATATAAGAACATTTTGTACAGTACACCAATGTTCAAAACACTTATATTATGGGAAGAGGGATTGGTTCATTGTGTAGCGTTCTGCATCTTATCTCCCTCGCTCACCATTTACTAAAAAATATCAGATCTATATTTAATCTTACCAAAAAGTTGAATACATAGACAATGCCAGTGCAGAAGTGTAGCCCATTGCTCTTGTCAGTACATTTTGTCCTGTAATGCTTGTACTTCCAGGGATTGGTAGTTGATTATGTAGCATCAATCTGCATATTATCTTCATTATCCTCTATCCCTTCCAGTATTATCATATCTATAATTACTCTCTACAAAATGTAGAGTACATGCAATGCTTATGAAGAAGAGTCTGTGCTGAAATTATTGAGTTATCCTTCCCTTGACATGGAGAAGGGCATTATAAAGCCGATGTTAACTGTTAATGTAAGTCAGTCCTTCTAAAGCCTTTATCCTCAACTGATGTTTAATTTGCTCATAATCCCTATCGTTAACTATTGTTTACTTTGTTGTTTCTATCAAAATGCATGTTCACAACAACCGTAAGTTCCAAGTTTTACTTGCAAAACCAAATTCCTTATTCATACCATGCACATTACTCAATACTCCCTATATGTATGCTTGTTTTTGTGGATCTATAATCCAGTGTGTGGTGAAGCAGCCCACGTTTGCACCTTGTCATCTCCTGTTTTATCTTACTGATGTAGCTGATGATATGAACAACATGCCATGCACATTAACAAAAATAGATACAATGATTGTCTTTTCCCTTCATCTATGCTTGTTATGTTGACATGGTGATCCAGTAGTGTGGTGAAGCTCCCTGCATTATGAACAATGCCAAATTTTGCTATTGATATGTTGAACTTAATCTTTATTTTCTAATTTGAAATTGGATGGAATTAACAACACAATTATCATCTTTGTTTATACATGTGCAAAACCTGTCATCTCTCTGCTTGTTTCAGGGTGAGATGCCTGATGGGATGCACAAGTCTGCTAAAGGCTGTGAGACAAACCCAACATATATTGCAGCAAAGAAGGCCAAACATCTTGAAGAAAGCGAGACAACCCCAAAGTCTTGTCTTGATGCAGTGTTCAAGTTACTTGAGACTAGCAGTCAGACAATGTCTGAATCAATTCGACTTCTTCAGTCCCAAGTTCTAGCAGAAAGGCATTCTGCAATTCCACTTCGACTTGAAGTCCTATCTCTAAGAAAGATTGCGAACAACACCATTGAGAACTTCATTGCTAAACCGCTACACCTGAAAGCTATGACTGACATGCTAGGCCTATCTCACAACCTTGCTCAGTAGCTTGCGCAGCAGTCCCCGCACAAGGCTAACCTTTCTTGAACTGTCTTGGAAGTGGTCTTGGTTTAGTATTATTTTGTTAGGCTGCAATGGCGCCTAGTTTTTGTAATCTGCTTCTTCGTTGCACTTTATGATCACTGGTGGCGAACTTCGATGGCCAGTGGATGTAATATACCATAAATCCTTTATTGTATAGTATAGGTTTATTCTAGGTTACTATGCCATAGTTTCTTTATTGTATAGAGTAGGTTTGTCTAATTCCTACTAGTTACTGCCATCATTCACGATCTGAAAATAAATGGAGAAAATCTGATGTAGTCGACCGGGCCGAAACGTTCGCCTCTAACTGGCCTGCTTTTTAGTGGGCCACAATTGGGCCGGCCTGCAACTTTCTTGGGCCTGAAAGTCCATTGGGGCCTTCACACTTTCCGCCAGGCCCACATCTTACATGGTATTACATTCGCCCCACAATTTAGTTGGGCATTTAGTGGACCCAAAGCTTAGTTGGGCCCATGTAGCTTTGGGCCATCAACAGGTTGAATATTGTGCTGGCCTGTTACGGCCCAGAAGTAACAGTGGGCCTTTAGCAGGCCGAAATGCATGTTGGGCCTCAATTAACTAGTCGTTGATAGGCCTTCAGCAGGCTAAAATGTAGATCGGGCCATTTTTGGCCCAGTTATATGACGACCCATTACCAGGCCGAAACATATCTCGGGCCTTAGTTGGCCCACTGACATCATGGGCCTTTAACAGGCCAAAAGCTTTGTAGAGGCATCAACGGACCGACTTATACGAAGGGCCTTTAACAGGCCCAAAGTCACGTTGGGCTGAAATGTTGCCACCTTTATCACGGGCCTTTAGAGGGTCGGATGTCGCGTCGGACCATATATGGCCCATGGGTAGCACGGGCCATTCCCAGGCCGAAAGACACACCGGGCTGAAATGGGCCCATGTCTACATCAGGGCTCTAACAAGTCGTAATGTCACTAGGCCGTAATTGGGCCTAAATATTCGGCGAACAATTAACAGCCCAGATCTGGCTTCGGGCCATAAATGGGCCATGTTTAAACAGGCCGTTATTGGGTTGGCCCACTCGTACCTGAGTAAATACTATGGGCCTTTGACTCGGCCGGCCTTTTTAACCTATGTGGGCCTCTGTTAGGCCGTGCCACGTGTGGACGTATCATAGGCGCCTTCGGTCCAATGAGTGGTTGACATCTGTTCCAATGGTGAGCCGACACGTGGTTCCTCCGACCAATGAGAAATTTACACATGGAAAATCCCCATTGGTCGTGGCTATTAGCGGGTTATCGGATCCAAAACTGGACCTGATAGCTTAACGGCGACCTGTTACGGTGGATGCCACGTGTCGGTCACCCTTGATGAAAGCACTTCCATGACACGTGATTTATCGTCATGGAAGTGGACACTTTTGTGATGACAATTTTGGTAATGTCATGGAACACTACTATGACAGCACAGGTATGACTATCTTGATTCTGTCATAAAATCGTCATGCATGTATATGCGTGACAAAAACGTGACCTACCGTGACAAACACGTATCATCACGAAAGTGTATTTTTTTTGTAGTGATTGAGTACTTTTGCAGACAACAAAAACTATTCCACCGCCTCTATCTTGGTAAGAGTAGGTGAAATTTTTGAATTGAGCCCTTTAAACTAGAAGGGAGGTAGTAGTACTCTAATAGCTAACCTTGTTGTGATGACTAGATAGGACATGGCACGCACCTGGACGGAGGAACTAGTCTGCATTGTGCATATAAGTTTTGTCTGAAGTCAATGTACCTCTACTTTGACCAAACTTATAGAAAAATGTATCAACATTCACAATATCAAATCAATATTTTTATACTCATTATGAAATGCAATTTCATAAAATATATATTTGGTATTGTAGATATTGATATTTTTAGTATAAATTGGGTAAAAACATTGCAAACTTTGACTTGACACAAATCTTACGCGGAGTAAGAAGGACCAGAGGGAGTATCATGCATGCGGAGTAGGCAGAAAAATTGCTCATTTATAGTCGTCCAAAGACTGAACGGGCGCGACCGCATGAGGGAGGCGAAGGTCGTGGGAGGCACGATGGTTGACGGAATTAAGTGAAGTTACATGCATGCACCGGCATGGCATGCGAACATGCAAAAGCTATATCGTTAGGCCTACGATATGGGTCTAGTAGACATGAAATCTAGCGGGTTCCGCATAGTACTCGAGAACTCTTTGGGGCATGCACCCGTTTATCCACCGGGCAAGCCACCACCCCACACCATTCGCACGCCCTACTCATCCCCGTCTTCTACCTTACAACAGTTCGCTCCCAGTCGTCTCGTCCTTTCACATTACACCAGTTCATCTTCTCCTAACCTGCCTCCAAAATCCATGGCCTCCCAAATCTCCATGATCGCCGTTGAGTACCAAGTTAGAACCATCACCGATGATGAGTTCATCGTCATCTACACCCGTATATCCGCGATGGTGGAAGCATGCCTTGCTCACTTCCTAAGCATGTTTGAAAGTTCAAAGGATGAGTGGGTCGCTGGGCTAGATGTTGAGTATACCATAGTCCTAGAAAGCGAGAAGCTTCTAAAGGAGGCAGAGAAGAAGAAGCCTGCCGTGATCCAGGTTTGCGTACATAATGTCTGCTTGGTCTACCACATATGCCATGCTGACGATAGGTGTCAGGAATTTGAGTTCTTCCTCGAGGACAAAAGAGTGAAATCGTTACTGTAGACTTTACGAACAACAGGAGAGTCCTGAGTCGGATAGGCCTCCATGTAGGCCAGCCCTTCGATCTCCAGAAGGCAAGCCTGGTGTCCTCCTCTTAGCCTTCGATGCTGACCCTGGCAGCAGCTTTGATTGATCCTTCGTACGCTCAACTGAAGAAATCTCACCCGGAGTTTCATCTTGCATGGGAGTGGAAGACAATAGATGAAGATCACATCCTCTACGCGGCAACGGATGCCTACCTTTTTTTAAATATCTACAAGGGTTGGATGAAGAAGCAGAGCCCAGTGTCCGGTTCAAGCAAAGAAGTGTAGATGAAGAGGAAGAGGAAGAGGGACGAGGATGAAGTCGAGGACGTGGACTCAGACTCCGAGTAAGGTCGCAGTGCCGTTGCTCATGCTGGTTCTACTGCAGTGTCAAGTAGACTAGTTGCTTAGATTTATTTCAGGGGTGTGTTGTGCTGAGCCCCCAGCAGAACTATGTTTATGTTCTTTCTCGTTATTTGAACTCTTTAGTACGTACATTAGTACTAGTATGTCTTACTACTGTTCTTCTTGTAGTTGGTACTACTGCTCGTATCTTCGCGTTCCTACTGTACTTAATACATACTAGTAGTATAATTTGGGTAAGTCGACTTGTGAAAGAAGTTTGACGGAGCGAAGGAAGAAGACGACAGAGAAGATACCCTAGTATCTATATTAGGGTGGCAGGGTGCCCATGATCTATCTTATGGGTGTTGGGTGTGGAATGCAGTTCGCCGGAAAAAAATGGATTGTGCCCGGGGTTAAACGGATGGCGGGGGTGGGGGAGCATGGTGGTGGCAGGCGGTTCACGGGAGGGCGGGACGGCGGTGGTAGGTGGTTAGGCCTGTGGCGGGCTGGTGGATCGATGCCTGAGAGAGAAGATGAACAATGCATCAATTTCGGAGGTTGAAGAAGCCCTTTTGGCCATCCATTTTGCATCCAACGGCTCACAAGAATCGACTGACCCAAATTGTTCCTTCAAATTGCAGGATCCACGTGGCATTCAAGGTCTCAAAGGTAGATTCCACGTCCACACCCGGTTTGCGGGCTCGGCGTGGGCGCAACCGGCTTCCGCCGTGATAGCCACCATGTGCGCCTCCTCCACGCAGGCGGAGCTGACAATGACACGCTAGCTCCTCCTCACCGGCGTGCTAGAGGACGCGCTCGTCCTCCTCTTTGTACGCTGCGTGCATAGACGCAGCTCCACCAGCTGCTCGCATGCTTGGCAGCGCGGCAGCATCGCGAGGAGGGACTGCAATCGACGTGAGCGGGCAAGCCTTCGGCTTCATGGCATAGGGATGGGGGGACACGACGGTGATGGGCGAGAAATGGCCGGCCGGAGCAGGCGGGTGCCGGCATGTGCAACGGCGGCAGCAGCATATTGATGAGTGTGCATATGGGGGCTTAGTTTAGTTTTATACAGGGTTGGTCAAACTTAATAGAACACTGTACTAGTACACGTAAACATTAGAGTGAGGCCCAGTTCAAAAAAACATTAGACTGAGGCAGCGCTTATAGTACCATATTAGTTAGCACAGCATCGATACGGAATCATGTGCAAGTACGTGCACCATGGCCGCGCGGTCGATTGTGTCGGTGTTCTGGATACGGGGGTACCCAGACTTGCGTGCCTGCGGCCCACGGCGTGGCTCCATAGATTTTCTGGTACGTCCCAACTTCAGCATCAACAACTCAAGACCCGCGCGAGGGGCCAAGCCTCGCGAGGCGGACAACACCAAGACCTCCACGGGAATCGGCCCCCTCAGGCTAGCTCCCGAGGAGCAGAGATTTCTATGCAAGGTGCACCTCGCGAGGCTCGGCTGATGTGAGCCATGACGACCAAGGCCAGGCGGGTGCAGAGTACCAGTTTCTCTTCGGTGCAAAGGAGGCAAGCAGCAGGCGCGGAGTCCCGAGGAATCAACCAAAGGTTTCCATTCTGGTGCAACAATACCAAGACCGCCAGGACGGCAGGACAGAGGTCCTCACCAAGCGCACTGCAGCATCACGACCAGAGGCTTTTGCAGGCGAAGACCACTTTAGTCAGGATAGGGCGTACTTGTTGTCTCCCTTCAAATTTGGTTGTTGTGGGATCCCTTCCCGCCTTCATTTGGGAAGAGGACCAAAGACACTATAAATAGGACCTAGCCACCACCATAGAGGGGATCTGCACTGGAGAGATCATCCTCTCTCCCACCAGCTCAAGAACACACCTCCTGAGGTTGTTCTCCACTGTCCTAGTTCTTCCTCAACCCCTCGAGGCAAATCCACCACAAAGCAGGAGTAGGGTTTTACACCGCAAGGTGGCCCGAACCTAGGTAAACTGCCATGTCTCTCTTTCCCTTCGAGCTCGTCGCACTAGGCTGTGAGGTTTGCGAGTTGGCAGGCTGGGCAGGTTGAGATCTCTGCATGCACCCCAGAGTTTGAACCTCTCAGGGGTTTGCGGAACCCGATATCTGACATTTGGCGCGCTAGGCACGGGCGCGTCGGAGATCCGTGACTTCGTCCGCCACATTACGCCGGCGGCTCCGACGGCGGGCACTCCTCCGTCGACTGGGCCATCGCACACCTATGGGGGAGTCATGGGTCTCCGCGCTTTCGCCCCCGCCTTGCAACGGGTGCAGTGGCCACCCAAGTTCAGGCCAAAGATGCCGCTCCGCTACGACGGTGCGGTGGATCTGGCTGGCTTCCTTCAGGCGTACGAGGAGGCAGTTTGGGAGGCTGGTGGAGACGACAAGGTGATGGCCAACTGGCTCGCCATGGCCCTCATGGGCGTGCCATGCGCCTGGCTGCTCAGCTTGCCGGAATCTTTCATGGCCTCCTGGGAGGAGCCGCGCGGCCTCTTCATCATGCACTTCACGGCACCGGTGCCTCCTATCGTTGCAACTCTCCTAGGTGGCTCGCAGGCACCACCCTACGACTGCCACATCAAGCAGTTCTACTGCTATGTAAGCACCTCCCAAGTGCAGTCCGGGGCTCCCCCAGGCTGGGCAGCGCCCCAGGCCGACCTCACCTTCGGCCCAGGAGATCACCCAGCTACCACGGCGGGAGCAGGTGCGCTCCCGATGCTCTGCACCCCCACCATCTGCAACGTGGCAGTCACCAGGACCCTCATCAACGGCGAAGCCGGCCTCAACATGCTCTCTGTGGAGGCATTCGACTTGCTTCACGTGCCCCATGGCCGACTCCGCCCCACCAAGCCTTTCTCCAGGGTCGGCGAAGGTTCCACCAGCCCCCTGGGGCAAATCCGCATTCCTGTCACTTTCGGTACCCGCGACAACTACCGCACCGGGCTCATCGACTTCGACATCACCTGGATCGACCTACCCTACAACGCCATCCTTGGGTACCCAGCCGTGGCCAAGTTCATGGCGGCAACTCATCCAGCCTACAACCTCATGAAGATGCCAGGTAGCAGCGGTGTCGTCACGATGGCAGTGGACACCAAGGACGCGCTGCAAGCCCTCAAGCTCGCCTTCAGGGCTGCAGCGTACGCATAGTCGAGCGAGAAGGGGGGACCCTGAGGCTCCGAGGGCAGCACCAGCCAAGAAGAAGTTGTTGTTTTCCCAAGACCAAGCCGAGATGAAGCAAGTGCCAGTTGATCAGGATGGGGCGTCAGGCGCCACCTTCACCATAGGATCCGGCCTCCCCCGGGACCAAGAAAAAGCGTTGGTCAGCTTCATGGGAGCCAACAAGGAAGTTTTTTCATGGGAGACCAAGGACCTGGTCGGGATCCCAAGGGGAATAATCGAGCACCACCTGAGGGTGTGCCAAAATGTGCGCCAAGTGAAGCAGAAGGCCCGGCGACAGTCCACCGAGAAGTAGGGTTCATCGTCCAAGAAACCCGCAAGCTGTAAGACGCTGGTGTCATCCAAGAGGTGCGGTACCCGGAGTGGCTGGTGAACCCAGTCATCGTCCCCAAGAAAGGGGGGAAGGAGCGTATGTACGTCAATTTCACTAACCTCACCAAGGCTTGCCCTCAGGATCCCTTCCCACTCTCGCGCATCGACCAGATCGTTGACTCCAACGCCGAGTGTGACCTGCTGTGCTTTTTGGACGCCTTCTAGGGCTACGACCAGATCAAGATGGTTGTGCAAGATGTAGAGAAGACGGCGTTCCTGACTCCCTACGGAGTGTACTGCTGCACCTGCATGCCTTTCGAACAACGTAATGTTGGGGCTACCTTCCAGTGGTTGATGCACATTGCCCTGGGCCGGCAGCTCAGGAGGAACACTGAGGCTTATGTTGATGACATAGTGGTGAAGTCTCGGGAGGCGAAGACCCTGATCGAAGATCTGAAGGAAACGGTTGCCAGCCTGTGCAAGGTGGACCTGCAGCTAATTCCCGACAGTGTGTGTTCGGGGTCCCCTCTAGCAAGCTGCTGGGTTTCCTAGTGTCGCACAGAGGAATCGAGGCCAACCTGGAAAAGTTCAAGGCCATAGAAGACATGAGCCCGCCACAGACGCTCAAGGAGATGGAGAAGCTGGCGGGTTGTGTGACCTTGCTAGGGCGTTTCATCTCCAAGCTAAGGGAATGCACCCTCCCGTTCTTCAAACTGATGAAGAGGAAGGGGCTGTTTGAGTGGACCCCTGAAGCTGATGAAGCCTTCCAAGGCCTCAAGAGAAACCTAACCAGCCCGCCGGTGATGGTGGCGCCGCACCCTCTTGAGCCCTTGGTTCTCTAATTGGCCACCACCCCTCACTCCGCCAGTGCTGCTCTGGTGGCGCTAAGGGAAGAGCGCCCAATCAAGGACCCTCAGCAGGGCGCCTCGTCACCAAGAAAGGCGCAGCAGCCTCAGGATGGCGCTCCTAAGGCTTTAGCTGGCCCGACAGCTAGTGCCCTCCTGAGGCTCAGGCCAACCCTTCGACCGGAGGGGCTCCTGAAGCTGAGGCTCATGAGGCCGTAGCAGGTGATGAGACCCCCGAAGTTCAACATCCTCAAGAGACACAAGACCTCACCAACACCTCCTCCCTCGTCGAACATCTGGTCTACTTCGTCAGCACGGTGCTAGGGGAGGCACGAGCGTGCTACCCCATGCCCCAAAAGCTTTTGCTTGCACTCCTCGTCGCCTCCCAAAAGCTACGCCACTACTTCCAGGGCCACCCCATCAAGGTCATTTCAACCTACCCACTAGTGACGGTGCTCAAGATCCCTAACACCGTCGGGCGAGTTGCAGAGTGGAACATTGAGCTTCAGGCGTTCCAGGTCGAGTTCAGCACCATTAGGGTCAACAAGGGCGCGACCCTCGCAGATTTCATGGCAGAGTGGACCGACGTCCCTGGCCGTGGAATATGCGAGGATCGCTCCCTCTTGCCTGGAGACGAGGCGCCAGACGGGTGGATCATGTACTTCGATGGCGCGTTCGCACGGCAGGGCGCGGGGACTGGATCCGTCCTCATCTCGCCCGCCAAGGACAAACTCTTCGACGTTGTGCAACTCTGTTTCCAGCAGGGCGAAAAGATCTCCAACAACATCACAGAGTACGAAGGCCTACTCGCCGGCCTCAGAGCTGCGACAGCGCTGGGGGTGAAGCTTCTCACCATCAGGAGCAATTCCCAGCTCCTCATCAACTTCTCCAACAAAGAGTACACACCCAAGGACGAGCACATGGAAGCATACCTGGAAGAGGTACGCAAAATGGAGAAATGGTTCTTGGGCTTGAAATTGCAGCATGTACCACGAGGTACGAATAAGGAGGCGGACAGCATCGCCAAGAGGGCATCCCGGCGGCTACCTCGGGAGCCAGGAGTGTTTGAGGAGATACTCTTCAAGCCATCGGTGGCTCCCCCCACTGCGGCACCAGCACCACCTCAGGAGGACCTACCCCAAGCACCAGCAACAGCCCCCCCCCCCGGCCTGCGGCCCATCCTCAGGGGGCGCCTGCTCCTTGTGCTCGAGCCTCAGGAGGGGTGCTGGACCGAGGAGTTCAAGACGTACCTGCTTCAGGGGACCTTGTAGGAGAAGGAGGAGGATGCCGAGCGCATGGCTCAGCAGGCCTCCGCGTACTGCATCGGGGACGGTGAGCTGTACCACAAAAGGCCCAATGACGTTTCTTTGCGATGCATCTCCAGGGAGGAGGGGCTCGAGCTGCTAGCAGACATACATGGTGGGGACCGCGGACACCACTCTTCATCGCGCACCCTCATGGGCAAGGCATCCCGTAGTGGGTTCTATTGGCCCACAGCACTCAACGACGCCACAGAACTGGTGCGCTCCTGTGAAGCCTGCTAGTTCCACACCAAGCAGATCCACTAGCCCACACAAGGCCTCCAGACTATCCCGCTTATGTGGTCGTTCGCGGTCTGTGGGCTGGACATCTTGGGGCCATTTCCCCGAGCGCCAGGGGGCTACTGCTATCTCTACGTCGCCATCGACAAGTTCACCAAGTGGGGAGGAGGTAGAATCCGTCCGCACCATCCCAGCCGGATCAGCTGTCAAGTTCATCAAGGGCCTCGTGAGCCAGTTTAGGCTTCCTAACCGCATCATCACCGACAACGGCTTGCAGTTCACTAGCAACCTTTTCAAAACATACAGTGCTAACCTTGGAACGCAGATATGCTATGCCTCAGTGGCGCAGCCCAGGAGCAACGGCCAGGCCAAGCGCGCCAACGCAGAGGTCTTGAGAGGCCTCAAGGCAACGACCTTCAAGAAGAAGCTCGAGGCCTGCGGCAGGGGCTGGCTCGACAAGCTCTAGTCCGTGTTGTGGTGCATCCGCACCACCAGGACCAAGCCGATGGGCGAGACACCATTCTTCCTCGTCTACAGAGCTGAAGCGGCTCTCCCACACAAGGTCAAGCATCGCTCCACGCGGGTCCGGCGTTCGACGAGGCACGTCAGGACGCCACGTGGGGGATGAATCTCGTGCTGGGGGAGGAATGCCGTCATCAAGCCTTGCTCTAAGCGGCAAGGTACCAGCAGGCATTGCGGTGGTACCACTGCTGCAGTGTCTGCTCCTAGACGCTTGAGGTGGGTGATCTCATCCTGAGGCGGGTGCTCTCTAGGGAAGGTATGCACAAGCTCTCTTCCATGTGGGGGCCCGTTTAGGATTGTCCGTGTCTCCAGGCCTAGCACCGCTTGCCTGGAGACACAGGACAGGATCCCCATCCAGAACACCTGGAACATCCAGCACCTTCGGAAGTTCTACCCATGAAGCAAGGCTCCGGCCTGTGAATGTTGATACGTCTCCAACGTATATACTTTTTCAAACACTTTTGCCCTTGTTTTGGACTCTAACTTGCATGATTTGAATGAAACTAACCCGGAATGACGCTATTTTCAGCAGAACTGCCATGATGTTGTTTATTGTGCAGAAAACAAAAGTTCTCGGAATGACCTGAAAATCCACGAAGATAAGTTTTGGAAAATATAAAAAATACTAGCAAAATAATCAAGGCCAGGGGGCCCACACCCTGTCCATGAGGGTGGGGGCCGCGCCCTCCCCCTTGGGCGCACCCCCTGTCTCGTGGGCCTCATGATACTCCACCGACCTCAACTCCAACTCCATATATTCCGTTTCGCGGAGAAAAAAATCAGAGAGAAAGTTTCATCGCGTTTTACGATACGGAGCCGCCGCCAAGCCCTAATCTCTCTCGGGAGGGCTGATCTAGAGTCCGTTCGGGGCTCCGGAGAGGGGGATTCATCGCCGTCGTCATCATCAACCATCCTCCATCACCAATTTCATGATGCTCACCGCCGTGTGTGAGTAATTCCATCGTAGGCTTGCTGGACGGTGATGGGTTGGATGAGATTTACCATGTAATTAAGTTAGTTTTGTTAGGGTTTGATCCCTAGTATCCACTATGTTCTGAGATTGATGTTGTTATGACTTTGATATGCTTATTGCTTGTCACTAGGGCCCGAGTGCCATGATTTCAGATCTGAACCTATTATGTTTTCTTGAATATATGTGAGTTCTTGATCCTATCTTGCAAGTCTATAGTCACCTATTATCTGTTATGATCTGACAACCCCGAAGTGACAATAATCGGGATACTTCTCGATGATGACCATAGTTTGAGGAGTTCATGTATTCACTATGTGCTAATGCTTTGTTCTGGTTCTCTATTAATAGGAGGCCTTAATATCCCTTAGTTTCCACTAGGACCCCGCTGCCACGGGAGGGTAGGACAAAAGATGACATGCAAGTTCTTTTCCATAAGCACGTATGACTATAGTCGGAATACATGCCTACATTACATTGATGAACTGGAGCTAGTTCTGTGTCACCCTATGTTATAGCTATTACATGAGGAATCGCATCCGACATAATTATCCATCACTGATCCAATGCCTACGAGCTTTTCACATCTTGTGTTTCGCTTATTTACTTTTCCGTTGCTACTGTTACAATTACTACAAAACTATTATCTTTACTTTTGCCACTGTTACCATTACTATCATACTACTTTGCTACTAAATAATTTGCTGCAGATACTAAGTTATCCAGGTGTGGTTGAATTGACAACTCAACTGCTAATACTTAAGAATATTCTTTGGCTCCCCTTGTGTCGAATCAATAAATTTGGGTTGAATACTCTATCCTCAAAAGCTATTGTGATCCCCTACACTTGTGGGTTATCAAGACTAATTTCTGGCGCCGTTGCCGGGGAGCATAGCTCTATTCTTTGAGTCACTTGGGATTTATATTTGTTGATCACAATGAGGAACTTGAAAGACGAAAGAACTAAGATTTTTCCCTCAACAACGAGGGGAGGTAAGGAACTGCCATCTAGCTCTGCACTAGATTCTCCTTCTGTTATTAGTAAGCTTGCGACACCTAAACCTGCTACTGCTCTAAATTCTGATATGTCGCATTTTATTGATGATGCCACTTCTGCTATGCATGATACTTATGATGAAACTACTTTTGTGCGTGATACTACTGTGCCATTAGGTGAATTTCTTGATGAACAACTTGCTAGGGTTAGAGAGAATGAAATTATTGAAGATGCTATTATTGATGATAGTGATGATGAAAGTTCTCCCCCTGATTATGAATTACCTATTGTTCCTGAGGGTTATTTTATGAATGAGGAAGCTGCTAGAGCTATTTTTGCTTGCAAAGATAGATACGATCTTAAGAAATTATTAGCTAAATGGAAGCAGCAATCTCTTAATGCTAGAATGAAACCCGACCCTGCTTTTGCTACTTCACCTATCTGTGTTACTGATAAGGATTATGAATTCTCTGTTGATCCTGAAATAATTACTTTGGTTGAATCTGATCCTTTTTGTGGCCTTGAATCTGAAACTGTTGTGGCACATCTTACCAAGCTGAACGATATAGCCACCATGTTTACTAATGATGAGAAGTCTCGCTATTTTTATATCCTTAAGATATTTCCGTTCTCATTAAAGGTGATGCTAAGACTTGGTTTAATTCTCTTGATCCTGGTTGTGTGCGTACTCCCCAGGATATGATTTATTACTTCTTTGCTAAATATTTCCCTGGTCATAAGAAACAAGTTGCCTTGCGGGAAATATATAATTTTGTCCAAATCGAAGAAGAGAGTCTCCGACAAGCTTGGGGGAGGCTTCTCCGATTACTTAATGCTTTGCCTGATCATCCTCTTAAGAAAAATGAAATACTTGATATCTTTTATAATGGACTAACCGATGCTTCCAAGGACTACTTGGATAGTTGTGCTGGTTGTGTTTTTAGGGAAAGAACAGTCGACCAAACTGAATTACTATTGAATAATATGTTGACTAATGAAAATAACTGGACTCTTCCTAAGCCAATTCCCGAGGCAATTCCTGAACCAATTGAGCCAACTCCTGAGCCTATTCCTAAACCCACTCCGAAGAATAGGGGAGTTCTATATCTTAGTCCTGAAGATATGCAAGAGGCAAAGAAATCAATGAAAGAAAAAGGTATTAAAGCTCAAGATGTTAAGAATTTATCTCCTATTGAAGAAATACATGGTCTTAATATACCGCCTATCAAAGAAACACATTGTCTGGATAACCTGACACAGGTAGTAAAGGTAAATTCTCTTTATAGATATGATAAAGTTGAAATCCCGTCTACTAAATTTCATAGCCCATGCTTAGATGAATTTGATGAGTTTATGGCTAGACAAGAAAGTTTTAATGCTTATGTTGGTTGATAATTAAAGAATAATGCTTTCATGATGAGGACATCAATACCATTGTTACACCCACAGCCCCTACTGTTACATATACTAGACCAATTACTAGAGCTCACGCACGCCAATTAAACTACCAGGTACTTTCGTTCCTTGGTAATGATTCTAATGTTCATGAGAATATGATGTTGCCTAAATTGGATACATTTGTTTTGCTTACAAATGAAGGGCCTAGCTTGGAGAAGGATGAACATTGGAGCAAGAACACGCATGGAGTTGATGGCATGCGCAAGGGGATCAAGAACGGAGTTACAAGTGATGATTTCAAGACTTTGAAGCCACCATAAGGAGTGCATGAAGCCTTGGACGAAATATACAAGATGCCACTTCATAAATTTCGTCTAGAGGCTATTCTAGGTGTTGCGTCACCTTATTATTGGGACAGCCCCATGTATTTTCGAAATACTTAAGTATAGGCTGTTTTTGGAGTCCGTATGTGTGGGGAAACAAGAGTTTGGGTTGGTTTCGGACCCCTCCTCCAAGGGCCACGAAATTCCCCCCATCTTCCTCCATATATACAGACCTTAGGGCGTCGTTTAGACTTCGGGTTTTGTTTAGAATAAAAGTTCGCCATAGCTGCAACTTCGCGTACTTCGTTTGTGTTCAACGACCAGACCAAGATGTCACAGAACCCCACCTTCATTAATAAAGCTTTCCTCTTTTATTCGCAATATCCAGATTGCAATCTCAGTTTCTTGCTTGTTCTTCGTTTGCTCGCAGGAAATAGACCCTCGTGGTCAGGTTGATCGTGCTCCGGCGTGGTCAATAACCCCTCAGAAGTTGGTTTAGCGATTGCTAAGGCGCGACGTCTTCGCACGTTCGTAGTCGGATCGTCAAAGTCGACTCCCACAGAAAACAATTGCTATCTCATCGAAACATCGGGACACCTTTGCCCCTATCAAGTGGTATCAGAGTTCCAGGTTACTCGGTGAGATTTTACAGTTTTTCGTAGTTTAGATCGAGTCTGTTCTTCATACCTATAGTCCACGAAAAAGCCAAAAAAAATTAGGGTTAGTTCATCTTATCTGAACCAATTTGAGCCTTTGCATAATCTTTTTGGTATTTGCTTTATTGAATTTGCGGTTGCATCGTCTTGTCAAGTTGCTGGTCCTAGAGTCTAGTCCTTTAGAGTTTCGAGTTCTGCTCACACGTTGTCATGCCGCCGCCGCACCATCGTCATCACCGCTGCCACATACCACCATCATCATCACCGCTGCCATATACCACCATCATCATCACCGCTGCCATATACCACCATCGTCATCACCGCTGCCATATACCACCATCGTCATCGTCGCTCCCATATACCACATATCCACCGCCATCACGCTAATCTGAGTCCACCTCCATCACAGATTCACCACCAGTCCGTGTTCCACCGCCCTGCATATATCCGCCACCAGTCCGAGTTTCCACCAGATTCATCTCCGCAACCAGTCCTAGTCCAAGTCCAATAATTGTTACTTTGTTCTTGATTTCTAGATCACGCAGTACTCCGAGTCGTGACAGAGTAGGACTCCCCAACTTTCGAGCCATCCGCAGAAGAAAAATAGTTCCAGTTTCAAAAAAAAACTAAGTCTGGAAAATTCTAGCTAGGCAGTTTTTAGGACATTTGTAGACTCTTTCAGAAAAAAATTGTTGCGGAGCAAAAAAAAAGAGGAAAAAAAGTGCAAAAAAGTGAAAAAAAGGAAACAAATCAGAGTGTGCTCCTCCCTTGTTTACGTGCAGCACCGTGATTTTGTTAGTGTTCTAGGCTCGCGTCTCTAGTACGGTCTAGCCTAGGACCAGCACAATACCGTCGTTGAGCGTTTATTCAACTTTGCATATCTGAACTGATTATTGCTAACCATTTTTGCTACCATATTATAAGCCTTCCCAGCTCCACATACATCTACATCGTGCGTTTGACTCTCCCTGGTAATCGCTTTAGCCAAGCTTTGAGAGTTTTGACTACATCGGTTGCCGATCACCGCCTGCTGCTGGGTAAGAACTGGTAAGAATTTGAGTTTTGCTTGACGAATTTGTGACACCCACCACCACCACCACCACTTGTTAGTAGTCTGTAGGATCATATTCTTGTGTGTTTCTATTGCTGCTAACCATGCCAGGATCACAAGCCGATGAGATTGACTGGGAGAACTTAACGAACAAGGAGCTTCATGATAAGTTTCAGCAAATGATGACTGAACAGGTGCAAGATGAGGTGAACAATTTTGAAGAGGCCATGGAGAAGATCACTGGCCTTGAGAAGACGTTCGAAACAAAGCTCGATAACAGATTTAATGAACTGCTGGCGCGTCTTCCACCACCGGCTGCACCCGCCGCACCTCTGCAACACCAACAACAACAACAACGACTACCTCCACATCGCGAAACAGCCCTCCGCCGAGAGCCGTGTTCCTCTTCAGCCTGGATAATTCTGTGGCTCCTGCTGCTGCTGGGGAGGAGGATGATTATGCGGGAGATTACGAGGATGAGGTTGATCAAAATCAGAACTACGTGCAACCACCAGCACCACAACCACCAGGTCGTCCACATGCAAATAATGGCAATGTTAGGGCTCCCCCTCAGGTACAAGATCATGACCATCTCCCTAAACTGAAATTGAATATTCCACCATTTAAGGGTAGATATGTTCCTGATATATATCTTACTTGGGAGTTAGAAACTGAACAATGATTTACATGTTTACAATATTCTGAGAGACATGTTCCTGCTGCTGTTTGTGCTTTCACTAGCTTTGCATGTGTTTGGTGGTCTAAACATTGTAGATTATATCTTGTTCCAGCTACTTGGGCTGCTTTGAAAACTGCTATGCGTACTCGTTGGGTCCCACCATATTATCAACGTGAATTACTTCAAAAATGGCAGCGCTTAAGACAAGGAAAAAATTTTGTAGAAGAATATTATCAGAAATTACAAACTGGCTTGATTAGATGTGGTATTGTTTAGGAGAATGAAGCCGTGCTTGCACGTTTTATAGGTGGATTAAATAGAGAGATTCAGACCATTCTAGAGTATAAGGATTATAATAATATCACTCGTTTATTCCATCTTGCTTGTAAAGTTGAACGTGAAGTGCAGGATCGACAGGCATTGGCGCGGACTAACTTTTCTGCAGGTCGACCTTCATCATGGACACCGCGTGCATCCTCTACTTCCACACATTCTACTGCACCGACACCTCCATCAGTTGTTACCTCCAGCCATGATACAAGGAAGCAGGCACAACCACCATTATCTGCCAAGAGCACACCTATCGGGCCTGCACAGAGTTCTTCTTCTTCCATGGCATCAACAGGGCACATCAGTGATATTATTTGTCGTCGTTGTAAGGGAAGAGGACATTTTGCGAGAGAATGCAAATATCAGCGTGTGATGATTGCTACTGTGGATGGTGGGTATGAGTCCGCTAGTGACTATGATGAGGAGACTTTGGCTCTTATTACACATGAAGAACACGGTGGAGACGATTCTGACCATAAGGCGCAATACATGGCTCCTGAAAATGCTGACAGGTATGAATGTTTAGTTGCTCAACGTGTTTTGAGTGTGCAGGTTACACAAGCTGAGCAAAATCAGAGGCATAATTTGTTCCATACAAAGGGAGTTGTGAAGGAACGTTCTGTTCGCGTGATCATAGATGGAGGGAGTTGCAACAACTTGGCTAGCATGAAGATGGTGGAGAAGCTATCTCTCACCACAAGACCACATCCACATCCTTACTACATCCAATGGTTCAACAACAGCGGCAAGGTTAAGGTAACATATACTGTTCGTGTGCATTTTAGTATCTCTACATATGTTGATTATGTTGATTGTGATGTGGTACATATGCAAGTATGTTCCTTATTACTTGGTGATGAGGACATGACTACCTTGGATACGACCAAAAATATTGCATACATGCATATTTGTCAGGTGATTTCTAGGGCAAACTATTCAATAATCTATTTATGTTATCCAGAACAAAAATACTTCACGCACTTTTGTGTTTTGTATAATTGCAGGTGTATGGGACATTTGTACAACTCACATATGAAGATAAGGGAGAAAGAGATGTTTACTTGCTGTTCAAAAAGTTCTCTCACGTCACTTTTGGGCCAAAAGAAGATAGAGTCCAAGTCTCTCATGTTCTGGATTCAGATTCGGACTGCACAAACATACCTGACTCAAAACGCCAACAACTTTTTCATACGGACTCCGAATTGGGTGATTCTTTTTTTGTTGGAATCTAGATTTTGTGCTCTTTCCAGCCCAATTGGATTCATCTTCAAATTCGTCTGGAGCGTTGAGATATCGACGAAACAATCAGATACTGTAGCAGAATCCGAGTCAAACAACAAGTCCAAGGGTGTTACATCACCTCCAATTGGGCCCATGAGCCTTGTACGACCTAGGGTTGGTTTTAGGATAACTTGGGACGTTCTCCCACCTCCTTGGCCGCCACCCCTTCCTCCTATATAAGTAGATCCATCTAGTAGGTTTTTCCTTGGGATTTGTTTAGTTAAAAGTTAGCCATTGCAACTTCGTGTACTTCGTTTGTGTCCAACGACCAGACCAAGACCGCTTACGGATCCCCACCTTTATCAATACTTCATACATATTCGCAATATTCATATTGCTTTTATCATATTCTTGCTCGTTCTTCGATTGCTTGCAGGAATAGACCTTCGTGGTCAGGTTGATCGTGCTCCGGCGTGGTCAATAACCTCAGGAGATTAGTTTAGCGATTGCTAAGGCGCAACGTCGTGCACGTTTGTAGTCGGATCGTCAAAGTCGTCTCCACCAAATCGATAGTTATCATCTCATCGAAAGATCGGGACACCCTTTGCCTCTATCAAGTGGTATCAGACTCTATGAAGAACAAAATTCTGATCTATCAAGTGGTATCAGTTTTCAGGTTGCTCTGTGAGAATTTTCGGTTTTTCCTAGATTAGATTTATTTTCTTACCTATTGTCAGTTAGATCTATTCATCCTTTGTCCTAGCCAGACTGAGCCTTTGCAATTTCCTTTTCATTGTTTGCATTACTGAATTATCGGTTGCATCGCCGTGTTGAGTTGCTGGTCTTAGTGTCTAGTTCCTTTAGAGTTTCGAGTTCTGTTCACATTAGTCACACCGCCGCTGCATCATTATCCCATCCGCTGTCCACCATTCCATCCACCAATTTCCACCACGTGCTACGCATTGTTCATTGTCATAATCATAGTTGAGGTCACTCACATCTTCGCCTGTTCCAATCTGCATCTTATCTAGTTTGTCTTGGAAAGAGGGAGAAAAGGAAGATAGAGAAAAAAAAAGAGAGAAAAAAGGAAAGAAAAAAAAAGAAAAAGAGAGAGAAGAAAAGGAAAAAAAAGCGTGAGAAAAAAAAAGAGAAGAAAAAAACCCGAATCTATCTAGAATCAATCTCGTACCTGAATTCGGATTGGAATCTGTTTTGCGCACTGTTTAGTAAAACAGGTGTATCTTTCTCATACGAAGTCCGTTTTGGCTCCGTGAGTACTCAAATTGAAGCTAGCGACGAGCCGCATCTGAATAGTTGCAGAAGATAGTTCAATAGTTGACACCTCAAAATCGGCTTCTAAATAGGTCTTTTTGCCCTCCGAAATTCATGAACACAACTTGTTCCAATTTTTCAGGCCAGTTTTAGAATTCTTTGACTCCTCATATCAACTTGGAATTGAGTGATTCTTTTTGCATTGGAAAGCTTGAGTTAGTAGCATTCTTTGAAAGAATGTATCAGAAAATTGGCTCAAACTTTTCAAGAGGAAAGTTGGAGAGAGAGTTGTTCTATATCCTACTTGGCAGTTGTTTTTCATCATTATCTTCACTGCCGTTGTGATCTTCACTTATATCTTGCTGTTAAGAGCTACTTAGTATCCTTCATTAATGCTAGTTGTGCTACGCCGTGACCTCATTAGTGTTCTAGGCTCGCGTCTCTAGTCCGGTCTAGCCTAGGACCAGCACAGTACCGTCGTTGAGCGTTTATTCAACATTGCATCTCTGAATTGATTATTGCTAATCTTTTGCTACCATATATAGCCAACCCAGCTCCACATATTTCTACACCGTGTATACGTACGTTCCCCTGGCAATCGCTTTACACAATCTTCGGAGTTATTTGACATCGTTGGTTGCCTGTCACCACCTGCCGCATGGTAAGAACTTGTAAGATATTGATATTTGCTTTACTGTGAGCACTTTACAACCACATCCTAGTAGTTCATAGGAACATTATTCTCGAATTTTGTTTCTTGTTTCTACTAATCATGACAGGTTCCGGGGATAGAAGTTCTTGGACGACGGACACATCTTCACCATCACGAGAGTTGGGACAACACACACAAGTACATGGTCAGGTTATCTCTTTACCGTTATTTGAGGGTAGATCTAATCCTGCTATTTATCTAGCTTGGGAGTTTGAAGTAGAATAAGTTTTTTGTAACCATGACTTTTCTGAACTTGAGCGAGTACGAGCTGCCACTAGAGCATTTACTGGTTTTGCTTCTGTTTGGTGGAGTGTGCATTGTAAGAAAAACATTGATAACCAACCCACCACTTGGAAAGATTTGAAACATGTAATGAGACAACAATTTTTCCCTCCTTACTATCGTCGTGAATTGCTTTGCAAATTTGAACAATTTAAACAAGGCAATAACATTGTTCAGGCTTACTACCAAGAGTTCAAATCTTATATGCATCATTGTGACATAGAAGAATCTGAGGATGATACAATGAATAGATTTTTTTTGATGGTTTGAACCATGATATTCAGGCAAGATTTAGGTATATTCCTCGTTGCATTACTGGTATGTATGTTCGTGCTTGTACCTTTGAGAGACAGTTACAGGAGGATGCATTGGGTGACTACAACAACTACTATTACAATTCATGCTCACTACCATCGGTTGATTCCTCCACCGTTGCACCTACTAGAGCAGCCACACCTCAGATTGTGAGTGCGACATCATCTCAAGTGTATGGTACATTGTCATTCTCCATACCGACATCAGCTACGTCTTTGCGACAAGGTAATAGTAAAGGTATTGATGATATAACTTCACATGAGAATGATGCATTCCTAATTAACTTAAATACATCATGTGTTGAGTTACTTGTTGATTTGAGTACGCCACCTATTTTAGAAAATCATATTACTGTCATGAATGTATCATGTGATCAAACAACTGAAATACCAACAATTTTGAGTGCGCCCATTGAATTAACTGTTGAGGTCAAAGAACCATGTGAATCAGAAAATAAATCAGATTTGGATCAAATAAATTTTAAAATAATTGTGCCAATGTTTAATCATTTTCATATGACCTCTAACCTTGGTGATCATTCTGTGCCAAATGACTTATTGCATGTTTTCTTATTTAAACATGTTGTAGCATGTAAATTTGATGCACGTAAGGTTTATTCACCAATTTTGGGATGGTTTAATGATGAATATTGTCAATCTTTTGATAGGAATAAGAGCTTCACTTATATGTGCAAACTGAGTTGCAATATTTTCATGCCTTCTACTTATGACAATATTTTGGTTTTATATTTTATGATCTATAAAAGTTACTCATGTATACATGTGTCATATGTGCAAAAATCAATGGAAGTAAAAATGGATGACATATACATATACAACATGTATACCTTGTCTCTTTTGTTAGCCATATTTCAGATTAAGCAACGCCGAGGACGGCTTTGTTTTCAAAAAGGGGATGATGATGAGGACATGACTACATTGGATACGACCAAAAATATTGCATACATGCATATTTGTCCGGTGATTTCTAGGGCAAACTATTCAATAATCTATTTATGTTATCCAGAACAAAAATACTTCACACACTTTTGTGTTTTTTCTAATTGCAGGTGTATGGGACATTTGTACAACTCACATATGAAGATAAAGGAGAAAGAAATGTTTACTTGCTGTTCAAAAAGTTCTCTCACATCACTTTTGGGCCAAGAGAAGATAGAGTCCAAATCTCTCACGTTCTGGATTCAGATTTGGACTGCACAGACATACCTGACTCAAAACGCCAACAACTTTTTCATACGGACTCTGAATTGGGTAATTCTTTTTTTGTTGGAATCTAGATTTTGTGCTCTTTCCAGCCCAATTGGATTCATCTTCAAATTCGTCCGGAGCGTTGAGATATCGACGAAACAATCAGACACTGTAGCAGAATCCGAGTCAAACAACAAGTCAAAGGGTGTTACATCACCTCCACTTGGGCCCATGAGCCTTGTATGACCTAAGGTTGGTTTTAGGATAACTTGGGACGTTCTCCCACCTCCTTGGCCGCCATACCTTCCTCCTATATAAGTAGATCCATCTAGTAGCTTTTTCCTTGGGATTTGTTTAGTTAAAAGTTAGCCATTGCAACTCTGTGTACTTCGTTTGTGTCCAACGACCAGACCAAGACCACTTACGGATCCCCACCTTTATCAATACTTCATACATATTCGCAATATTCAGATTGCATTTATCATATTCTTGCTCATTCTTCGATTGCTTGCAGGAATAGACCTTCGTGGTCAGGTTGATCGTGCTCCGACGTGGTCAATAACCTCAGGAGATTGGTTTAGCGATTGCTAAGGCGCAACGTCGTGCACGTTTGTAGTCGGATAGTCAAAGTCGTCTCCACCAAATTGATAGTTATCATCTCATCGAAAGATCGA
The DNA here is from genome assembly GCF_018294505.1 of Triticum aestivum. Classification (NCBI taxonomy): domain Eukaryota; kingdom Viridiplantae; phylum Streptophyta; class Magnoliopsida; order Poales; family Poaceae; genus Triticum; species Triticum aestivum. The sequence goes on along the minus strand of NC_057798.1, from coordinate 335,939,129 downwards.
GACACCCTTTGCCTCTATCACTTGGTAGACCATGGCAATTTGATAAAAAATTTGTACACCATGGTAGAAACAATCAGTATACTCTTGGTCATAAGGATAAAAATATTACTTTGCTTCCTATGACTCCTGATTCCATTTTGAAAGATGATATTAATAGAGCTAATAAAGCAAAACAGGAGAAAAATAAGAGTGAAAATCAGATTGTGGCAAAAGAATTTGAGCAACAAATGAAGCCTAATAATAAACCATCTACTGTTGCTTCTGAAATTAAATTGAAAAGTGTGTGTTTACTTGCCACCAAATCTGATATTGATGAGCTAGATTTTAGCAAATCTGCTTGCTATGCTTTTGTGTGCAAAGAGGCATTATTTTCATTCGAGAAAGTGCCTTCCTGTTTGCCCCCTGTTGTCACTAGCATTTTGCAGGAGTTCGCTGACGTCTTCCCACAAGACGTGCCACCGGGATTACCACCTATTCGAGGGATTGAGCATCAAATTGACTTAATTCCCGGTGCATCGCTACCCAACCGTGCACCATACCGTACCAATCCAGAGGAGACGAAGGAGATTATGCGTCAAGTACAGGAGCTGCTCGACAAAGGTTATATACTAGAATCTCTTAGTCCTTGTGCTGTTCCTATTATACTAGTGCCTAAAAAGGATGGTACATCACGTATGTGTGTTGATTGTAGAGGCATTAATAATATTACTATTCGTTATCGTCATCCTATTCCTAGGCTAGATGATATGCTTGATGAATTGAGTGGCTCTACAATATTCTCCAAAGTTGATTTGCGTAGTGGATACCATCAAATTCGTATGAAATTGGGAGATGAATGGAAAACAGAATTTAAAACTAAGTTTGGTTTATATGAGTGGTTAGTCATGCTTTTTGGGTTAACTAATGCGCCTAGTACTTTCATGAGACTAATGAACGAAGTTTTACGTGCTTTCATTGGACGATTTGTGGTAGTCTATTTTGATGATATACTGATTTATAGCAAATCTTTGGAAGAACATTTGGAATATTTACGTGTTGTTTTTATTGCTCTACATGATGCATGTTTGTTTGGTAACCTTGGGAAGTGCACCTTTTGCACCGACCGAGTATCTTTTCTTGGCTATGTTGTTACTCCACAGGGAATTGAAGTTGATAAAGCCAAGATTGAAGCTAGTGAGAGTTGGCCGCAGCCCAAAACGGTCACACAAGTGAGGAGTTTCCTTGGCCTCGATGGTTTCTATAGGCTTTTTGTGAGAGATTTCAGCACCATTGCTGCACCTCTCAACGAGCTTACAAAGAAGGATGTGCCTTTTGTTTGGGGTACCGCACAGGAAGAAGCCTTCACGGTATTGAAGGATAAGTTGATACATGCTCCTTTACTCCAACTTCCTGATTTTAATAAGACTTTTGAGCTTGAATGTGATGCTAGTGGAATTGGATTAGGAGGTGTGTTATTACAAGATGGCAAACCTGTTGCATACTTTTCTGAAAAATTGAGTGTGCCTAGTCTGAACTATTCTACTTATGATAAAGAATTATATGCTATTGTTCGGACTTTAGAGACATGGCAACTTTATTTATGGCCCAAAGGATTTGTTATACATTCTGATCATGAATCTTCGAAACATATTAAAAGTCAAGTTAAACTGAATCGTAGACATGCTAAACGGGTGGAATTCATTGAGACATTCCCTTATGTCATTAAACACAAGAAGGGTAAAGAGAATGTTATTGTTGATGCTTTGTCTCATCGCTATACTATGCTTTCACAACTTGACTTCAAAATATTTGGTTTGGAGACCATCAAAAATCAATATGTGCATGATGCTGATTTTAAAGATGTAATGCAGAATTGTAAAGAAGGAATAACATGGAACAAGTTCATTATTAATGATGGCTTTGTGTTCCGTGCTAACAAGCTATGCATTCCTGCTAGCTCTGTTCGTCTTTTGTTGTTGCAAGAGGCGCATGGAGGAGGATTAATGGGACACTTTGGCGTGAAGAAGACGGAGGACGTACTTGCTACACATTTCTTTTGGCCCGGTATGAGACGGGATGGTGAGCGTTTTGTTGCTCGTTACACTACATGTCAAAAAGCTAAGTCACGACTCAATCCTCATGGTTTATATATGTCTTTGCCTGTACCCACTGTTCCTTGGGAGGATATATCTATGGACTTTGTTTTATGTTTATCTCGAACAAAGAAGGGGAGGGATAGCATATTTGTTGTCGTGGATAGATTTTTGAAAATGGCACACTTTATACCATGTCATAAAGGCGATGACGTTGTTAATGTTGTTGATTTATTCTTTCGGGAAATTATTCGCTTGCATGGTGTGCCAAATACTATTGTTTTAGATCGTGATACTAAATTCCTTAGCCACTTTTGGAGATGTTTATGGGCTAAGTTGGGGACTAAACTGCTTTTTAGTACTACTTGTCACCCCCAAACTAATGGACAAACTGAAGTAGTCAATAGAACATAGTCTAGTATGCTTAGGGCTGTTTTGAAGAATAATAAGAAAATGTGGGAAGAATGCTTGCCTCATATTGAATTTGCTTATAATCGTTCATTGCATTCTACTACTAAGATGTGCCCTTTTGAAATTGTGTATGGTTTCCTACCTCGTGCACCTATTGATTTGTTGCCTCTTCCATCTTCGGAGAAGGTTAATTTTGATGCTAAAGAACATGTTGAATTGATTTTAAAAATGCATGAGTTAACTAAGGAAAACATTGAGCGTATGAATGCTAAATATAAACTTGCTGGAGATAAGGGTAGGAAACATGTTGTGTTTGCACCTGGAGATCTTGTTCGGTTACATCTGCGTAAGGATAGGTTTCCTGATTTGCGCAAATAAAAGCTAATGCCACGTGCTGATGGTCCTTTTAAGGTGTTAGAGAAAATAAATGATAATGCATATAAACTTGAGCTACTTATAGATTTTGGGGCAAGAACACGCATGGAATTGATGACATGCGCAAGGGGATCAAGAACGGAGTTACAAGTGATGATTTCAGGACTTTGAAGCCACCATAAGGAGTGCATGAAGCCTTGGACGAAATATACAAGATGCCACTTCATAAATTTCGTCTAGAGGCTATTCTAGGTGTTGTGTCACCTTATTATTGGACCAGGGCCATGTATTTTTGAAATACTTAAGTATAGGATGTTTTTAGAGTCTGTATGTGTGGGGAAACAAGAGTTGGGGCTGGTTTCGGACCCCTCCTCCAAGGGCCACAAAATCCCCCCCCTCTTCCTCCATATATACAGCCCTTAGGGCGTCGTATAGACTTTGGGTTTTGTTTAGATTAAAAGTTCGCCATAGCTACAACTTTGCGTACTTCGTTTGTGTTCAACGACCAGACCAAGACGTCACAGAACCCCACCTTCATTAATAAAGCTTTCCTCTTTTATTCGCAATATCCAGATTGCAATCTCAGTTTGTTGCTTGTTCTTCATTTGCTCGCAGGAAATAGACCCTCGTGGTCAGGTTGATCATGCTCCGACGTGGTCAATAACCCCTCGGAAGTTGGTTTAGCGATTGCTAAGGCGCTACATCTTCGCATGTTCGTAGTCGGATCATCAAAGTCGACTCCCACAGAAAATGATTGCTATCTCATCGAAACATCGGGACACCTTTGCCCCTATCATTTCGAGATAGGACGCTTGAGTGATTATATGGCTAGAGTTAAAGTTGAACTTAAACTCATTAGCAAATATGCTTCTCTAGTTACCACTCAAGCTGAGCAAGTACTTAAAGCTCAAAGTGATTTGCTCGATGAATTAAATAATAAATATGACTTTGTTGTTAGAGTGGCTACTAGAACCAGTAGAATGACTCAGGAACCTTTGTATCCTGAAGGCCACCCTAAGAGAATCGAGCAAGATTATCAGAGAAATAATCTAGAGGCACCTAGTTCTTCTAAAACGAAGAAAAAGAAAAACGATAGGACTTTGCATGCTTCTAGTGAACCTGTTGTAGACACACCTAAGAATCCCAATGATATTTCTATTTCTGATGCTGAAACACAATTAGGTGATGAACATGAACCTAGTGATAATGTTAATGATAATGTTCATGTTGATGCTCAACCTAGCAAAAATAATGATGTAAAGATTGAACCTGTTGTTGATCTTGATAACCCACAATCAAAGAATCAATGTTATGATAAGAGAGACTTTGTTACTAGGAAGCACGGTAGAGAAAGAGAACCATGGGTTCAGAAACCCATGCCCTTTCCTCCTAAACCATCCAAGACAAAGGATGATGAGGATTTCGAGCGCTTTGCTGAAATGATTAGACCTATCTTCTTACGTATGCGCTTGACTGATATGCTTAAAGTAAATCCTTATGCTAAAGATTAACGGCCGAGATTTAAATATAGATCTATACGACGAGTCAGGCCATAACAAGGAAAGGAGGAAGATTTCTCGTGTTTGTATTATTGGGGAACGTAGTAATTTCAAAATATTCCTACGCACATGCAAGATCATGGTGATGCATAGCAATGAGAGGGGAGAGTGTGTCCACGTACCCTCGTAGACCGAAAGCGGAAGCGTTAGCACAACGCGGTTGATGTAGTCGTACGTCTTCACGGCCCGACCGATCAAGCACCGAAAGCACGGCACCTTCGAGTTCTTACACACGTTCAGCTCGATGACGTCCCTCGAACTCCAATCCAACCGAGTGTCAAGGGAGAGTTTCGTCAACACGACGGCATGGTAACAATGATGATGTTCTACCGTCGCAGGGCTTCGCCTAAGCACTGCTATGATATTAACGAGGAGGACTATGGTGGAGGGGGGCACCGCACACGGCTAAGAGATCAATGATCAATTGTTGTGTCTATGGGGTGCCCCCCTGCCCCCGTATATAAAGGAGAAAGGGGGGAGGTGGCCGGCCTAGGAGGAGGGCGCGCCAAGGGGGGGGTCCTACTCCCACCAGGAGTAGGACTCCTCCTTTCCTTGTGGGAGTAGGAGAAGGGAAGGGAGAAGGAGAAGGAAGGAAGGGGGCGCCCCCCCTCCCTAATCCAATTTGGACTAGTCAATGGGGAGGGGTGCGCCCACCCTTTGGGGCCTTTCTCTCCTTTCCTGTATGGCCCCTTAAGGCCCAATACGAATTCCCGTAACTCTCCGGTACTCCGAAAAATACCCAAATCACTCAGAACCTTTCCGATGTCCGAATATAGTCGTCCAATATATCGATCTTTACGTCTCAACCATTTAGAGACTCCTCGTCATGTCCCCGAACTCATCCGGGACTCTGAACTCCTTCGGTACATCAAAACACATAAACTCATAATATAACCGTCATCGAACTTTAAGCGTGCGGACCATACGGGTTCGATAACTATATAGACATGATCGAGACACGTCTCCGGTCCATAAACAATAGTGGAACCTGGATGCTCATATTGGCTGCCACATATTCTACGAAGATCTTTATCGGTCAAACCGCATAACAACATACGTTGTTCCCTTTGTCATCGGTATGTTACTTGCCCGAGATTCGATCGTTGGTATCTCAATACCTAGTTCAATCTCGTTACCGGCAAGTCTCTTTACTCGTTGCGTAATGCATCATCCCGTAACTAATTCATTAGCTACATTGCTTGCAAGGCTTATAGTGATGTGCATTATCGAGAGGGCCCAGAGATAACTCTCCGACAATCGGAGTGACAAATCCTAATCTCGAAATATGTCAACTCAACAAGTACCTTCGGAGACACCTGTAGAGCACCTTTATAATCACCCAGTTATGTTGTGACGTTTGGTAGCACACAAAGTGTTCCTCCGGTAAAAGGGAGTTACATAATCTCATAGTCATAGGAACATGTATAATTCATGAAGAAAGCAATAGCAACATACTAAACGATCAAGTGCTAAGCTAACGGAATGAGTCAAGTCAATCACATCATTCTCCTAATGATGCCATCCCGTTAATCAAATGACAACTCATGTCTATGGTTAGGAAACTTAACCATCTTTGATTCACGAGCTAGTCAAGTAGAGGCATACTAGTGACACTCTGTTTGTCTATGTATTCACACATGTATTATGTTTCTGGTTAATACAATTCTAGCATGAATAATAAACATTTATCATGATATTATGAAATAAATAATAACTTTATTATTGCCTCTAGGGCATATTTCCTTCAGTCTCCCACTTGCACTAGAATCAGTAATCTAGTTCACATCGCCATGTGATTTAACACCAATATTCACATCTGTATGTGATTAATACCCATAGTTCACATTGTCATGTGATCAACACCCAAAGGGTTTACTAGAGTCAATAATATAGTTCACATCGCTATGTGATTAACACCCAAAGAGTAATAAAGTATGATCATGTTTTGCTTGTGAGAGAAGTTTAGTCAACGGGTCTGTCACATTGAGAGCCGTATGTATTTTGCAAATATTCTGTGTCTATAATGCTCTGCATGGAGCTACTCTAGCTAATTGCTCCCACTTTCAATATGTATCCAGATTAAGACTTAGAGTCATCTGGATTAGTGCCAAAACTTGTATCGACGTAACCCTTTACGACGAACCTTTTGTCACCTCCATAATTGAGAAACATATCCTTACTACACTAAGGATAATTTTGACCAATGTCCAGTGATCTACTCCTAGATCACTATTGTACTCCCTTGCCAAACCAGGGCAGAGTATACAATAGGTCTGGTCCATAACATGGCATACTTTTATAGAACCTATGACTAATGCATAGGGAATGACTTTCATTCTCTTTCTGTTTTTTGCCGTGGTCGGGATTTGAGTCTTACTCAATTTCATAACTTTGCAACACAGGCAAGAACTCTTTCTTTGACTGTTCCATTTTGAACTACTTCAAAATCTTGTCAAGGTATGTACTCATTAAAAATCTTATCAAGCGTCTTAATCTATCTCAATAGATCTTGATGCTCAATATGTAAGTAGCTTTACTAATGTCTTTCTTTTAAAGAACTCCTTTCAAACACTTCTTTATGCTTTCCAGAAAAATTCTACATCATTTCTGATCAACAATATGTCACTCACATATACTTATCAGAAAGGTTGTAGTGCTCCCACTCACTTTATTGTAAATACAGGCTTCACTGCAAGTCCGTATAAAACTATATGCTTTGATCAACTTATCAAAGCGTATATTCCGACTCCGAGATGCTTGCACCAGTCCATAGATGGATCGCTGGAGCTTGTACATTTTGTTAGCACCTTTAGGATTGTCAAAACCTTCTAGTTGCATCATATACAACTCTTCTTTAAGAAAACCATTAAGGAATGCAGTTTTGACATCCATTTGCCAGATTTCATAAAATGTGGCAATTGCTAACATTATTCGGACAGACTGAAGCATCGCTACAGTTGGGAAAATCTCATTGTAGTCAACACCTTGAACTTGTCGAAAACCTTTATTTTGCGACAAATCGAGCTTTGTAGATAGTAACACTACTATCAACGTCCGTATTCCTCTTGAAGATCCATTTATTTTCTATGGCTTGCCGATCATCGGGCAAGTTCACCAAAGTCCACACTTTGTTCTCATACATGGATCCTATCTCAAATTTCATGGCCTTCAAGCCATTTTGCAGAATTTGGGCTCATCATCGCTTCCTCATAGTTCGTAAGTTCATCATGGTCTAGTAACATGACTTCCAAAACAGGATTACCATACCACTCTGGTGCGGACCGTACTCTGGAAGACCTACGAGGTTCTGTAGTAACTTGATCTGAAGTTTCATGATCATCATCATTAGCTTCCTCACTAATTGGTGTAGGAATCACTGGAACTGATTTCAGTGATGAACTATTTTCCAAATCAGGAGAAGGTACTATTACCTTATCAAGTTCTACTTTTCTCCCACTCACTTCTTTCGAGAGAAACTCCTTCTCTAGAAAGGATCCATCTTAGCAACGAATATCTTGCTTTTGGATCTGTGATAGAAGGTGTACCCAATAGTTTCCTTTGGGTATTCTACGAAGACGCACTTCTCTGATTTGGGTTCGAGCTTATCAGGTCGAAACTTTTTCACATAAGCATCGCAGTCCCAAACTTTGAGAAATGACAACTTTGGTTTCTTGCCAAACCACAGTTCATAAGGCGTCGTCTCAAATGGATTTTGATGGTGCCCTATTTAAAGTGAATGCAACTGTCTCTAATGCATAACCCCAAAACGATAGTGGTAAATCGGTAAGATACATCATAGATCGCACCATATCCAATAAAGTGCGGTTATGACATTCGGACACACCATTACGCTATGGTGTTCCATGTGGCGTGAGTTGTGAAACTATTCCACATTGTTTTACATGAAGGCCAAACTCGTAACTCAAATATTCTCCTTCACGATCAGATCGTAGAAACTTTATTTTCTTGTTACGATGATTCTCCACTTCATTCTGAAATTCTTTGAACTTTTCAAATGTTTCAGACTTGTGTTTCATTAAGTAGATATACCCATAACTGCTCAAATCATCTGTGAAGGTCAGAAGATAACAATACTTGCCACGAGCATCAACACTAATTGGATGGCATACATCGGTATGTATTATTTCCAATAAGTCAGTAGCTCGTTCCATTGTTCCGGAGAACGGAGTTTTAGTCATCTTGCCCATAAGGCACAGTTCGCAAGCATCAAATGATTCATAATCAAGTGATTCCAAAAGTCCATTTTTATGGAGTTTCTTCATGCGCTTTACACCGATATGACCCAAACGGCAGTGCCACAAATATGTTGCACTATCATTATCAACTTTGCATCTTTTGGCATCAATATTATGAATATGTGTATCACTATGATCGAGATCCAACAAACTATTTTCATTGGGTGTACGACCATTGAAGGTTTTATTCATGTAAACAGAACAACAATTATTATCTGACTTTAAATGAATAACTGTTTTGCAATAAACATGATCAAATCATATTCATGCTCAACGCAAATGCCAAATAACATTTATTTAGGTTTAACACTAATCCGTAAAGTATAGGAAGTGTGCGATGATGATCATATCAATCTTGGAACCACTTCCAACACACATCGTCACTTCACCCTCGACTAGTCTCTGTTTATTCTGTAACTCCTGTTTTGAGTTACTAATTTTTAGCAACTGAACAAGTATCAAATACTCAGGGGCTACTATAAACACTAGTAAGGTACACATCAATAACCTGTATATTAGATATACCCTTGTTCACTTTGCCATCCTTCTTATCCACCAAATATTCAGGGCATTTCCGCTTCTAGTGACCATTTCCTTTGCAGTGTAAGCACTCAGTTTCAGGCTTTGGTCCAGCTTTGGGTTTCTTCGTGGGAGTGACAACTTGCTTGTCATTCTACTTGAAGTTCCCTTTCTTTCCCTTTGCCCTTTTCTTTAAACTAGTGGTCTTGTCAATCATCAACACTTGATGCTCTTTCTTGATTTCTACCTTCGTCGATTTCAATATCATGAAGAGCTCGGGAATCGTTTTCGTCGTCCCTTGCATACTATAGTTCATCATGAAGTTCCAGTAACTTGGTGATGGTGACTAGAGAACTCTGTCAATCACTATCTTATCTGGAAGATTAACTCCCACTTGATTCAAGCGATTGTAGTACCCAGACAATATGAGCACATGCTAACTAGTTGAGCAATTCTCCTCCATCTTTTAGCTATAGAACTTGTTGGAGACTTCATATCTCTCAACTCGGGTATTTGCTTGAAATATTAACTTCAACTCCTGGAACATCTCATATGGCCCATGACGTTCAAAACGTCTTTGAAGTCCCGATTCTAAGCCGTTAAGCATGGTGCACTAAACTATCAAGTAGTCATCATTTTGAGGTATCCAAACGTTCATAACGTCTGCATCTGCTCCTGCAATAGGTTCGTCACCTAGCGGTGCATCAAGGACATAATTCTTCTGTGCAGCAATGAGGACAATCCTCATATCACGGATCCAATCCGCATCATTGCTACTAACATCTTTCAACACAGTTTTCTCTAGGAACATATCAAAATAAACATATGAAAGCAACAACGTGAGCTATTGATCTACAACATAATTTGCAAAATACTACCAGGACTAAGTTCATGATAAATTTAAGTTCAATTAATCATATTACTTAAGAACTCCCACTTAGATAGACATCCCTCTAGTCATCTAAGTGATCACGTGATCCAAATCAACTAAACCATAACCGATCATCATGTGAGATGGAGTAGTTTTCAATGGTGAACATCACTATGTTGATCATATCTACTATATGATTCACGCTCGACCTTTCGGTCTCTAGTGTTCCGAGGCCATATCTGCATATACTAGGCTCATCAAGTTTAACCTGAGTATTCCGCGTGTGCAAAACTGGCTTGCACCCGTTATAGATGGATGTAGAGCTTATCACACCCGATCATCACGTGGTGTCTGGGCACGACGAACTTTGGCAACAGTGCATACTCAGGGAGAACACTTTTATCTTGAAATTTAGTGAGAGATCATCTTATAATGCTACCGTCAATCAAAACAAAATAAGATGTATAAAAGATAAACATCATATGCAATCAAAAATATGTGACATGATATGGCCATCGTCATCTTGTGCCTTTGATCTCCATCTCCAAAGCATCGTCATGATCTCCATCATCATCGGCATGACACCATGATCTCCATCATCTTGATCTATATCAATGTGTCGTCACATGGTCGTCTCGCCAACTATTGCTCTTGCAACTATTGCTATTGCATAGCGATAAAGTAAAGCAATTATTTGGCTTCTGCCAGTTGCCGATAACTTCAACAAAACATGATCATCTCATACAACAACTTATATCTCATCACGTCTTGACCATATCACATCACAACATGCCCTGCAAAAACAAGTTAGACGTCCTCTACTTTGTTGTTGCAAGTTTTACGTGGCTGCTACGGGCTGAGCAAGAACCATTCTTACCCACGCATCAAAACCACAACGATAGTTCGTCAAGTTAGTGTTGTTTTAACCTTCTCAAGGACCGTGCGTAGCCACACTCGGTTCAACTAAAGTTGGAGAAACTGACACCCGCCAGCCACCTGTGTGCAAAGCACGTCGGTAGAACCAGTCTCGCTTAAGCGTACGCATAATGTAGGTCCGGGCCGCTTCATCCAACAATACCGCCGAACCAAAGTATGACATGCTAGTAAGCAGTATGACTTGTATCACCCACAACTCACTTGTGTTCTACTCGTGCATATAACATCAACGCATAAAACCTTGGCTCGGATGCCACTGTTGGGGAACGTAGTAATTTCAAAATTTTCCTACGCACACGCAAGATCATGGTGATGCATAGCAACGAGAGGGGAGAGTGTGTCCATGTACTCTCGTAGACCGAAAGTGGAAGCGTTAGCACAACGCGGTTGATGTAGTCATACGTCTTCACGGCCCGACCGATCAAGCACCGAAAGCACGACACCTCCGAGTTCTTGCACACGTTCAGCTTGATGATGTCCCTCGAACTCCGATCCAGCCGAGTGTCGAGGGAGAGTTCCGTCAGCACGACGGCGTGGTGACGATGATGATGTTCTACCGTCGCAGGGCTTTGCCTAAGCACTACTACGATATTATCAAGGAGGACTATGGTGGAGGGGGGCACCGCACACGGCTAAGAGATCAATGATCAATTGTTGTGTCTATGGGGTATCCCCCTGCCCCCGTATATAAAGGAGCAAGGGGGAGACGGCCGGCCTAGGAGGAGGGTGCGCCAAGGGGGGAGTCCTACTCCCACCGGGAGTAGGACTCCTCCTTTCCTTGTGGGAGTAGGAGAAGGGAAGGGAGAAGGAGAAGGAAGGAAGGGGCGCCCCCCTCCCTAATCCAATTCGGACTAGTCCATGGGGACGGGTGCGGCCACCCTTTGGGGCCTTTCTCTCCTTTCTCGTATGGCCCATTAAGGCCCAATAGAATTCCCGTAACTCTCCGGTACTCCTGAAAATACCCGAATCACTCAGAACCTTTCCGATGTCCGAATATAGTTGTCCAATATATCGATCTTTACGTCTCGACCATTTCGAGACTCCTCGTCATGTCCCCGATCTCATCTGGGACTCCGAACTCCTTGGGTACATCAAAACACATAAACTCATAATATAACCGTCATCGAACTTTAAGCATGCGGACCCTACGGGTTCGACAACTATGTAGACATGACCGAGACACGTCACCGGTCAATAACCAATAGCGGAACCTGGATGCTCATATTGGCTCCCGCATATTCTACGAAGATCTTTATCGGTCAAACAGCATAACAACATACGTTATTCCCTTTGTCATCGGTATGTTACTTGCCCGAGATTCGATCGTAGGTATCTAAATACCTAGTTCAATCTCGTTACCGGCAAGTCTCTTTACTCGTTACGTAATGCATCATCCCGTAACTAACTCATTAGCTACATTGCTTGCAAGGCTTATAGTGATGTGCATTACCGAGAGGGCCCAGAGATACCTCTCCGATAATCGGAGTGACAAATCCTAATCTCGAAATACGTTAACTCAACAAGTACCTTCGGAGACACCTGTAGAGCACCTTTATAATCACCCAGATACGTTGTGACGTTTGGTAGCACACAAAGTGTTTCTCCGGTAAACGGGAGTTACATAATATCATAGTCATAGGAACATGTATAAGTCATGAAGAAAGCAATAGCAACATACTAAACGATCAAGTGCTAAGCTAACGGAATGGGTCAAGTCAATCACATCATTCTCCTAATGATGTGATCATGTTAATCAAATGACAACTCATGTCTATGGTTAGGAAACTTAACCATCTTTGATTCACGAGCTAGTCAAGTAAAGGCATACTAGTGACACTCTGTTTGTCTATGTATTCACACATGTATTATGTTTCCGGTTAATACAATTCTAGCATGAATAATAAACATTTATCATGATATAAGGAAATAAATAATAACTTTATTATTGCCTCTAGGGCATATTTCCTTCATGTATGCCTGGAGCCCTCCCTCTTGCGTCCTATTGCGTTCAGCCAATAGTAAATACAGAGAAACCACGAAGGCTACATGATCAGCTACGGCAAAAGTAAAAAAAATGACAAGACATATGCCAAAGACATATCCGAGGACCAGCTATGGCCACCCCAGCCCGGCGACATCTCCTCACACTACCTGTTGGCAGTTACTCTGATCCTCAGAACCGGCTCATTGCGCGACCTCGATAGTGGCGCCCAAGCCCAAGTTTGTTCCCTGGAACCACGACAGGTATATGCATTAGGAGTTCAGGACCTGCGAGACGCGATCATGAAGGGGTGGGTCAATGTTGAGATTCCTAGACAGACGCAGACGGCACCGCGTTGGCTGAAACTCGACGTGCTAGCGGGAAATTCAAACCGACCAGACAATGCAACCATTCCAGCTCGATGGGACCATGGAGCTCCGGATCAAAACGACAACGACAACGGGGTGACATCAACAAGGTCGCTGCCTCCCTGCAATCTACTGTTAACACGATGGCATGCACACCACACCTCCACACCACGCCGCTGAGATTGCCTCAATCATACGAATTTTTTGGCAGCGCAGTCTATGGACCGTGGCGGCTGGTGACGACAGCGGACAACAGATCGGAGTTCATGCAGTTGACACATCGATGGATACCAGCCAGTGGCAATGCCAGGCACGCCCTTGACCCCGACAACCCCCACCTGCACCTCAGCGCCAGGGTAGTGGTCGGCGAAGCACTCGACGCAAAGTTTGTCCTCACTTCCTGTCTCCTGAGTAGCCGAGTCCTTTGTCATTTCCTTGGCGACGGTGTCTGGGCTTGAGCCTGTGCATAGCGTCGGCGTCGGCTTATCGAAGCTGGCCGTTGGTATTCTTCTGGGTCGACGGAGTACAACACACCAGCAGCAGAGCAGTACGTGTGTACGTCTATTCATGAACATGGGCTTATGCATGCAACGTGCCTCAAGATGAACCTAATAACTCCTAATGCAAGGTACAAGGCAGCGGGGGCCACTACTTTGTACGTGATGAAAGTAAAAATCGTTTGAGCTCGGGGAGCCGCGGCCCTGCCCGATGTCTGTTCGTTTGTGCCCTTTGGGGTGTATAAATAGCTGCAGTTATCATTCAATAAAGTCTCTCGTTCTTTACTTCTGTCTCTAAACAGTTCGCTCTCCTCCTTGAGCGACGCAAGCATCGCTCCCGGTCTGTCGCCCCCGGCAAAATCCGCCTCGATCTCTCCTTGAACTCCTCCCACTCCCTCACGCTGAAGAGGGAATGAGATCGTCTGACTTAGAAGAAACTACTGCCGAGGGACGTCCTACACCCAGCGCCGTTGATCTACATCCAACGACACTCGCTACCAGCGTCACTTCCACTCGCATGGACACGAAAACAAGCAGCCCATACGGTACGCCCAGAACTCCTCGCTCTCGCGTCACTGCATCTGTTGGGCCGGTCGCTCTGGCCTCGCTCCTTCAGGGCGCGACGGGGAAGAGCAGCCGCTGCCCCTCCAAGGCGCGACGCTGGCCGGCGGGGAAGGGCAACCACTGCTCCTTCAGGGCGGGACGCCTCCTAGGCGCGCCCCAGAGTCACGGAGCAGGCTACATCAACGCCGCCGAGCTATCGAGGCCACGAAGCCCGCGATGTCTCCGTCAGGCCGCGACGCGCCTAGCTGTGGAGGGGGCGGAGCAAGCCACTGCCCCGCGACGCGCCGGAGCAAGCATCGTCGCGCCGTCGGCTACTCAGGCTCTGGACTTCTGTTGGAAGTTCCCCAGCTACTCGCCACTTCCTTGCTATTTAGTTGGACAGAACAGAGGAAGCAATGGCAGCAGAGACAAAGCGAAATGCCAAATTGAGATTGTAATTGGTGTAAATCAAAAGTAATGTGTAATGAATAGTGTGACTGAACTTAAATTCAGTTTGCAATGTCATTTGAGAGTGGAGTTGAGTGAAAAGTTTGACTGAATTTTTGTTTGGCTGTTGAGTTTGATTTGACTGAATGTTTCATTTGAGAGTGAAGTTGAGCGATTCCAGGACTACAAAGACCAACAAGTCACAATGCTTGATTTGGCTGTTGAATGTACAACTATCATATAAAGTGACACTTCAACAGAGGTCTTGCATATAGAACAAAATAGATGCCAAAATAGGGTAATATATCTCTGGGAGATATGGCAAAATGTTATCTTGAACTGAACTTGGACTGAACTCAATGTCAAGTGTTGCCCAGAACTGAACTTGCCCACCAATGCTTGTTTGCTTTTTCATTCATTTGCCCAAAAACAACAGTACTTCATCATGACCCAGTGAAAAGATCATCTGTAATTGGCCCCTGAAAATTAAATAAATAAGAATATCGTATGAGCAAGATTTTGCAATCTCTAGTAGGATCATTTTAGATTTTTAAACTACAGGAGCAAGATTATACCATCAGCAACTGAGTGAAGCTAAGGTTGGTCTTGTAACCTTCAGGCACCTCCGCATTATCCCTATAAACTCTATCATTTGCAACTTGTGCACCACCACCACCACCTGCCACTTCCCCGACCTCCCGCATCTTTGTTGTGAAAGAAAATTGGAGGTTGTGAGAATTAATGGACATAATGATAACACCGAAAGCACTTTATTGTTTAGCAACATACCTCTTCAACCAACTGTGATGTAGCTCTGCTTTCTCTCTTTTTCCTTGCCTTGTGCTTCTTATCAAGCCAATTTTGTTTTCGTTTTGAACTCTTTGTTTGGACCTCCTTTTTCTTTAGACATGCATTAGTCAACAAGTCATTTGGTGGGCTAGCATTTGTCGGAATTGTACATGAATACTCCAATGTGCTTGCACATGCATTAATATTTTTCTTCAATTTGCTGTCGTCTGATGGTTGATGGACGGTGCCAAGCGAAGAACATCCCTCAGACTTGGAATTGCCAACGTCAGAGGATCTCGTTCCGCTGAAGAGGGCCACCTCGTAGCCCCCTCCAGTAGTCGATCCCCTCTGCTCCGGCTAATCCACCATCTCACGCTCATTCATCCTCTATCGCCGCCAGATCGCCTTGGCGATCGTGGGAGCCCCCGAGGGGGTTTTCTGTAAAAGGGCACCCTCATTCGGTTTTTCGTGTAAAAGGAAGTTTGTCCTTCACGCGTCTTGTTCCGATGTCGTACCCGTATTCGGCTGTATATCCAAGGTAGACTGTGCAATATTCCAGCGTGGGCACAGGATACGATCACGAAGCGTGAAGGCAGGCCCAGAATAACGTGCACACTGGACGCCATGCGCTGAAAATCCGCTCGCCTAGCCCCCCTCTCTCCCTCTCTATATAGGCACCCTGCATCATAAGGATGGACTTGGTTGATGCTATCTCGCACAAATGGACTTGGTTGATGCTATCTCGCACAAATGGACTTGGTTCTAACTAGACTTTTGGCGGGTGAAAACATATACGTACATTGGAGCTTCAACAAGCACCACCAGGTTAAATCAATTATACCAGTAGAATTTCCCTGATTGCATCCGTCATTTACCAGTTGAATCATACAAACACAGCCAGTGCCTGTGTGAATTCCTCTAACTGTATTTGTCTAAGCTTGCTGTTCTGAACAAACTAGGAGAAAACAAACCTGCAACATTGCTTTGAGCAGATGGCACATAATCTTGAAAATGCACATCCAACTTGTGCAGTGCCAATATTACCAACAGATTTTAACACAAAGCTGACATCAGATAAGCAGGTCCAATATTTGTCAAGAGATTGGCAGAATGTGGCACTGCGGTCTCAAAGATTGACAATGCCGACAACACGAAATGAGTCAAAACTAAAACAGTAGTACAACTCAAACTTAGACTGCAGAGTAGTTACACAATACCATAACAATAAGCAACAAGTGTCGCCCATTGCCTAGAGTGTACAGTTTGACCATAATAATAATAATAATTAAGTACTGCCATATGGACTGAAGTAACTAAACAAACTGCTCGAAAGAATGATACTTGAGAGTACTGGTAGTAGCAACTGGGAACTGAATCTTGTATTAAATCTCCGATCTGCTCCAAGGTGACCTTCCATCAGTAGCGGTCATCATATGAGCGAGCACCCCGAGTGGGACGATCATAGGGAGCAGGCCTATCTCGGTAACTCGCGCCAAGGCGAGCAGGTCCACCACTCCCATATCTGTCACCATTCGCCACACGTGGACCACCCCTGCCATAACCACCAGTACCTCTAGATTCATCACGGTAATAACTTCCACCTGGCCGCCCTCCATCTCTCTCATAGCTTCTATCCCTGGCAAAGCCACCTGATGCATAACGATCACCAGCACCATATCTGTCGCCAGAAAAACGATCAGCAGCTGGAGGATAGCGATCGCGTCCACCACCATAACGATCATCAGCATAGCGGCCACCATCATAACGATCATCAACATAGTGATTACCAAAACGGTCTGATCCTCCAAAGCGGTCACCACGCCCACCAGCGCCATTGCCATACCTGGAAGGGGGAGAGTACCTTCCAGGCCTACCTCCATCAGAATAAGGACATTCACGAGCCCAGTGTCCAGGGCGTCCACACTTAAAGCAATCATCACTTGCAGCGGGTACCATGTCAGCTGCACCACGATATCCACCTCTAGCACCAGATGAGTAACTACTACCCCCATATCCATAGCCACCATCATCACTGTTCATCCTAGGTTGAGCTTTGTTCACAGAAATGGTCCGACCATCTAGTTCTCCATTGTGCATTTCCCGGATCGCAACATCCACAGCCCGAGGTTCCGAGAATGTAACAAACCCAAACCCACGGGAGCGGCCTGTGTCTCTTTCTGTTACAACCTATACATACAATGAAAGTGAACTCATGGGAAGATAGTAACTGCATATAATAGTGAACAGCCAAAAAAATCCAACACTAGCAACAGCATGCACATGCAAATCAGGCCATAGGGAAATGACGACAGCTGGTAAGTATGTCAAGCATGGTAACCAGTGAAACTATCTCACAAGACTGGAGGAACACAGTCAATCTTTATGCCACTGCTCAATTATTGTAAGTAAATGTCAGTATCTCCTTTATCTGCCCCAACAATGCTATCCAGAAGGCATACTATGGGCAACAGGTCAGAACTGGAAGCATGTGACAGGTCAGAACTGGTTACCATGGGCAACAGGTCAGAACTGGAAGCATGTGACACTGTGACCACAACAATGCCATCAATGAGTCCTAGAAGATATCAGTTGCGCTGACAAAACAAACTGAACACTTCCATGTGCCGCTCATGTGCGACATGAATGAGTAAACTCCACATCCAACAAATTGGACGAGGCCAGTTACTTTGGTCGGTGCTGCAGGCACAAAACAATAACTTTACACCTGAAGTTCTAACACGAAGCTAATCGGACCTTAGTTAGTCTGCCACATTCCTTCAGGAAAACATAGTTGCAATACCTAAAGGCATCCTTATCAATCACTGCTCTTTGTTCATGTACGGGTATGTGTCCATTTGAAGGGGAAGGGGCATTTGAAGACTGAGAACAATGGCCTTCCAAGCGACTGTAGGAATAAAATAGCACACAACACTCACTATGAAGCATCACTTGTAATAAATCACTAACCAAGGACAACAAAAAAAGCTGCATCTGCCTTTCATATCAGAACTGATCCAGAGCATTCCATTATGCAGCAAAACTTGCATTAATTTCATATCCAACACTGTGGTCATGTTTAGCTCTGTAGAATTGATTAGCCATGGCAATGAAAATTTGTTTAATGTACTGACATTAGTCAGCTTAAACACTACCCATGCCATGGCAAAGGAGGAGCACTGCTTCTGCCCAAAAGCATCTACCAAATTTGCTAACAGTACCGTTACTTCATATTGAATTTTATAGGACCCATCACCGCAAAAATGTATAACAATGAGCTCGAATTGACTAATATGTTTCATTTCCTTCAACTTCAAAAACTTCCTAAAATATAAAACTGGAGGTGACTGCAGGCTCTGTGAATCAGTAACTGCTATTAGATTGAAATTAGAAAACAAGATAAACTCAATAGCATTTTGCTAAGAGCATAAACAAACAATTAACACACCTAGGCGTCATAACTTGCTAATAAACACAGCTATGCTTGGAAATTCGTTGAGAAACAGGTTAATAATATAATTATCATCATACTTGCAAATGAGATGGTTCCACCTAACACTGAATGAACCATAAAGAAAGTAAGGACTGTCCAACCTGAAATTGTTTATCAGATCACGCTCTTCCAGACACCCCTAAGCAACAATAATAACGTAACATAACTGAATCATGCACTGAGTAACCATCAGGTCGAAAAACAAGCCATCAAAGTTCTATCGACACAGCTAACCAAACATAATACTAAGTTACAGCAAATCGCGAAACGGCAGTTTCACAATTACCCCCCCCCCCCCCCCCCCCCCCTTTTTTATTTTTAGTCCATAACTCACATCAAAATGTTTTAATCATTTCGTCTTATTGATGGGCAGTGCTTTTGATTGGTACAATATGGCTCTTTAATCAAGATTATGTTTGCAACTAATCAGCGGAATTACAGCACAGATGAGTTAAAATGAAGAAACTCTGTAGAGAAATAGGAAAAACCAGCTTAAGGATGAAACTGAAAAAATTGTCACCCTATATACAAAACTAAAGACCAAGCGCCGCCAAAATGATCTCAACACAAATCCTCCGACGAGCACGCACAATACAAACAAACGAATGGAGGAATATGGCTAATACCTGCGTCTCGATGACCTTGCCGAACTCGCCGAAAGCTCGCTCCAGCGTGCGCTCCGTGGTGTCCCAGGACAGTCCGCCCACGAAGATCCGTCCCACCTCCTTCTCCGTCATCTCCAATCCAATCGAGCCGAAAATTCCCCGACGCCTACACAAGCCACCAAATCACACCGAAAAAGTCAATCAAGATCCTCACCAATCTGTGCCGTGGTGCAGCGCTAATCACGCCACCTGAGCGCCATGGAAAGTAGGAGACGAGATGGTTGGATGCTTTTACCTTGCGCGGAAACCTAAGGACGGCTCTCTCAGGCTGCGGCGCTAGGGTTTTCAGAAAGAGGGAGAGGGATGAGATGACACGAGCAGAGAGAAAATATCAGGATCTTCTGCATGTATTCCGAATCGCGCTGCACGGAAAGCACGTGTCATGGCTTTATTTTAGCTTCCTTTTAAGGAATGTTATCTGAGAACATCCGGTTTATAGGTTTCCAGCAAACATTTTTTTTTAACAAAGAGGTGGCGCCCGAGGCGCCTTTCATTAACTTGAAGAACATGTTACAATCATAGTTTTACAATGCCTGATATTCAGGTTGCCTATCTTCAACAGTATGGGACAATGATCAGCTAAGTGAGACTTGTTGCTACACACCATTAGGCTAATATTGGATTCTAGAGAGTAAGCTCTAGCTGCATTATTATGAGCCCTACTATTAAGCTTCCTGTGAATGTAACAAACGGTTATCTGAGTTTGGCTAGTAAAAGAGAAGAAGTTTGCCAACTGGTTTCTTATCTCCCAATGACCAGGACATGTAAGAATATCCCTTGCTTGTGCGGCATGGGCCAAAACCTGGTTGTCCGTGAAGAAGATGATGTCTCCTGTTGTGATTTCAATGACCACTTGAGCAGCTACCTGAAGTGCCATAGCTTCCGCTTAAAGAGGCGATAATTTTGCTCCTCGGATACATGTATACTAATATTGACCTCCTGCTTGCTTTTCTTCAAGCATTTGTATGAAGATTCCTATGCTTGTAGTATTTTGTCTTTCCACTTTCCATGTTGCATTTGTGAAAACCCTGCACTTTGTGTTAGTAGCTTGCATTGTACTAGCATGATCCATCTGTTGTGAGCTTAATGCTAGATTGATGTTATACTCATCTTTACAAATACCCTGTTGTGTTTGTTGTGATTGAAATGCCAGCTCCTAACTGCTTAGAATGGCCTGCATAACCCGGAATACCTGCATAGTGATGAGGACATCAATACCATTCTTACACCCACAGCCCCTACTGCTACATATACTGGACCAATTACTAGAGCTCGCGCACGCCAATTAAATTATCAGGTACTTTCGTTTCTTGGTAATGATTCTAATGTTCACGAAAATATGATGTTGTCTAAATTGGATACATTGGTTTTGCTTACAAATGAAGGGCCTAGCTTGGAGAAGGATGGACATTGGAGCAAGAACAAGCATGGAGATGATACCATGCGCAAGGGGAACAAGAACGGAGTTACAAGTGATGATTTCAGGACTTTGAAGCCACCATAATGGGTGCATGAAGCCTTGGACAAAATATACAAGATGCCACTTCATAAATTTTGTCCCGAGGCAATTCTAGGTGTTGCGTCACCTTATTATTGGGCCAGGCCCTTGTAATTTTGAAATACATAAGTATAGGCTATTTTTAGAATCTGTATGTGTGGGGAAACAAGAGATAGCGTTGATTTCGGACCCCTCCACCAAGGGCCACGAAATTCCCCCCCCTCTTCCTCCATATATACAGCCCTTAGGGCACCGTTTAGACTTTGGGTTTTGTTTAGATTAAAGTTCACCATAGTTGCAACTTCGCGTACTTCGTTTGTGTTCAACGACCAGACAAAGGCGTCACAGAACCCCACCTTAATCAATAAAGCTTTCATCTTATATTCGCAATATCCAGATTGCAATCTCAGTTTCTTGCTTGCTCTTTGTTTGCTCGCAGGAAATAGACCCTCGTGGTCAGGTTGATCGTGCCCCGGCGTGGTCAATAACCTCTCGGAGCTGGTTTAGCGATTGCTAAGGCGCGACGTCCTCGCACGTTCGTAGTCAGATCGTCAAAGTCGACTTCCACCAAAGCGATATCCATCATCTCATCGAAAGACGGGACACCTTTGCCTCTATCAAGTGGTATCAGATTTCCATGTTGCTCGGTGAGATTTTACAGTTTTTCGTAGTTTAGATCGAGTCTGTTTCTTCATACCTATAGTCCACAAAAAAGCCAAAAAAAATTAGGGTTAGTTCATCCTATCCGAACCAATCTGAGCCTTTGCATAATCTTTTCTGTATTTGCTTTGTTGATTTTGCGGTTGCATCGTCGTGTTAAGTTGCTGGTCTTAGCATCTAGACCTTTAGAGTTTCGAGTTCTGTTCACAGGTTGTCACGTCATCGCTGCCATATATCTCCACCGCATCATCATCAATACTGCTGCCATATACCACCATCACATATTCACCGTCAATCCGAGTCCATATACGCCACCACATATCCGCCGCCATCACGCCAATCCGAGTCCACCTGCAACATATATCCGCCACCAGTTCGAGTTCCACCAGATTCATCTCCGCCACCAGTCCGAGTTCCACCAGATTCATCTCCGCCACCAGTCCTAGTCCGAGTCCAGTATCTTGTTACTCTGTTTTGGATTTCGGGATCATGCCATACTCCGAGTCGTGACAGAGTAGGACTCCCGAATTGTCGTGGTACCCACAGAAGAAAAAACGTTCCAGTTTCAAAAAAAACTAAGTCTGGAAAATTCTGGCTAGGCAGTTTCTAGACCATTTGTAGACTTTTTCAAAAAAAATTGTTGCGGAGCAAAAAAAGAGAAAAAAAAAGAGAAAAAAGTGTAAAAAAAGTGGGAAAAAGAGAAAAAATTCAGAGGGTGCTCCTTCCTTGATTACGTGTCGCGCCATGATTTTGTTAGTGTTCTAGGCTCGCGTCTCTAGCACGGTCTAGCCTAGGACCAGCACAGTACCATCGTTGAGCGTTTATTCAACTTTGCATCTCTGAATTGATTATTGCTGACCCTTTTTGCTACCATATTATAAGCCTTCCCAGCTCCACATACATCTACGTCGTGTGTTTGACTCTCCCTGGTAATCGCTCTATCCAAGCTTTGAGAGTTTTGACTACAACGGTTGCCGATCACCACCTGCTGCTGGGTAAGAACTGGTAAGAATTTGAGATTTGCTTGACGGGTTTGTGATACACCACCACCACTTCTTAGTAGTCTGTAGGATCGTATACTTGTGTGTTTCTATTTGCTGCTAACCATGGTAGGATCACAAGCCGATGAGAATGATTGGGAGAACCTGACGAACAAACAACTACATGATAAATTTCAGCAAATAATGAGTGGACAGGTGCAAGATGTGCTAAAAAGATTTGACGAGGCCATGGAGAAGATAGATGGCATTGAGAAGACGTTCGAAACAAAGCTTGATAGCAAGTTTAATGAATTGCTCGCGCGTTTTCCACAACCACCGCCGGTTGCACCTATCGCACCTCTGCAACAACAGCAACGCCTCCTTCCGAATCAGTATGGACGAGCGAAGCGTGTTCCTATTGAGGATGGACAAACTTCTGGTGCTGCTGTTCCTCTTGTTGATGCTTCTTTGGCTCCTGCTACTGCTGCTGCTGGTACCCAGGAGGATGATGAGTATGCGGGCGATTATGAGGATGAGGTTGATCAAAATCAGAACTATGTGCAGCCACCAGCACCACCACCAGCAAGTCGACCTCAGGTATATATTCGTAATGGTAGGCCTGCACCACCACCTCAGGTACGAGATGATGTCCATATTCCTAAACTGAAATTGAATATTCCACCATTTGAGGGTAGATATGTTCCTGATATATATCTTACTTGGGAGTTAGAAACTGAACAATGTTTTACATGTTTACAATATCCCGAGGAGAGACGGGTTGCTGCTGCTGTTTGTGCTTTCACTAGTTTTGCATGTGTATGGTGGTCTGAACATTGTAGATTATATCCTATTCCATCTACTTGGGCTGCTTTGAAAACTGCTATGCGTACTCGTTGGGTTCCACCATATTATCAACGTGAATTGCTTCAAAAATTGCAGCGTTTAAGACAAGGAAAAAAATCTGTAGAATAATATTATCAGGAATTACAAACTGGCATGATTAGATGTAGTATTGTTGAGGAGAATGAAGCTATGCTTGCACGTTTTACGGGTGGATTAAATAGAGAGATTCAGACCATTCTAGAGTATAAGGAGTATACTAATATCACTCGTTTATTCCATCTTGCTTGTAAAGCTGAACGTGAAATGCAGGATCGACAAGCAATGGCGCGCACTAACTTTTCTGCAGGTCGACCTTCCTCATGGACACCGCGTGCATCTTCTACTTCCACTACACCAGCACCTCCATCATGTGCCACCTCCAGCCGTGATACAAGAAAGCAGGCACAACCACCACTATCTGCCAAGAGCGCACCTGCCGGACCTACACAGAGCTCTTCTTCTTCCATCGCATCAACAGAGCACACAAGTGATATTATTTGTCGGCGTTGTAAAGGAAGAGGTCATTATGCGCGAGAATGCAAATCTCAGCGTGTGATGATTGCTACTGAGGATGGTGGGTATGAGTCCGCTAGTGACTATGATGAGGAGACTTTGGCTCTTATTACACGTGAAGAACATGGTGGAGATGATTCTGATCATGAGACGCAATACATGGCTCCTGAAGACGCTGACAGGTACGAATGTTTAGTTGCTCAAAGTGTTTTGAGTGTGCAGGTCACACAAGCTGAGCAAAATCAGAGGCACAATTTGTTCCATACCAAGGGAGTTGTGAAGGAATGTTCTGTGCGCGTCATCATAAACGGAGGGAGCTGTAACAACTTGGCTAGCATGGAGATGGTGGAGAAGCTTTCTCTCACCACAAGACCACATCCACATCCTTACTACATCCAATGGTTCAACAACAGCGGCAAGGTTAAGGTAACACCTACTGTTCGGGTGCATTTTAGTATCTCTACATATGCTGATTATGTTGATTGTGATGTGGTATCTATGCAAGCATGTTCCTTATTACTTGGTAGACCATGGCAATTTGATAAAAATTCGGTACACCATGGTAGAAACAATCAGTATACTCTTGTTCATAAGGATAAAAATATTACTTTGCTTCCTATGACTCCTGATTCCATTTTGAAAGATGATATTAATAGAGCTAATAAAGCAAAACAGGAGAAGAATAAGAGTGAAAATCAGATTGCGGCAAAAGAATTTGAGCAACAAATGAAGCCTAATAATAAACCATCTAGTGTTGCTTCTGAAATTAAATTGAAAAGTGCATGTTTATTTGCCACCAAATCTGATATTGATGAACTAGATTTTAGCAATTCTGTTTGCTATGCTTTTGTGTGCAAAGAGGCATTATTTTCATTCGAGGACGTGCCTTCCTCTTTGCCTCCTGCTGTCACTAACATTTTGCAGGAGTTCGCTGACGTCTTTCCACAAGACGTGCTACCGGGATTACCGCCTATTCGAGGGATTGAGCATCAGATTGACTTAATACCTGGTGCTTCACTGCCAAACCGTGCGCCATATCGTACCAATCCAGAGGAGACGAAAGAGATTATGCGTCAAGTACAAGAGCTTCTCGACAAAGGTCATATACGCGAATCCCTTAGTCCTTGTGCTGTTCCTATTATTCTAGTGCCTAAAAAGGATGGTACATCACGTATGTGTGTTGATTGTAGAGGCATTAATAATATTACTATTCGTTATCGTCATCCTATTCCTAGGCTAGATGATATGCTTGATGAATTGAGTGGCTCTACAATATTCTCCAAAGTTGATTTGCGTAGTGGATGCCATCAAATTCGTATGAAATTGGGAGATGAATGGAAAACAGCATTTAAAACTAAGTTTGGATTATATGAGTGGTTAGTCATGCCTTTTGGGTTAACTAATGCACCTAGTACTTTCATGAGATTAATGAACGAAGTTTTACGTGCTTTCATTGGATGATTTGTGGTAGTTTACTTTGATGACATATTGATTTATAGCAGATCTTCGGAAGAACATTTGGAACATTTACGTGCTGTTTTTATTGCTCTACGTGATGCATGTTTGTTTGGTAACCTTGGGAAGTGCACCTTTTGCACCGACCGAGTATCTTTTCTTGGCTATGTTGTTACTCCACAGGGAATTGAAGTTGATAAAGCCAAGATTGAAGCTATTGAGAGTTGGCCGCAGCCCAAAACGGTCACACAAGTGAGGAGTTTTCTTGGCCTCGCTGGATTCTATAGGCGTTTTGTGAGAGATTTCAGCACCATTGCTGCACCTCTCAATGAGCTTACAAAGAAAGATGTGCCTTTTCTTTGGGGTACCACACGGGAAGAAGCCTTCACGGTATTGAAAGATAAGTTGACACATGCTCCTTTACTCCAACTTCCTGATTTTAATAAGACTTTTGAGCTTGAATGTGATGCTAGTGGAATTGTATTAGGAGGTGTGTTATTACAAGATGGCAAACCTGTTGCATACTTTTCTGAAAAATTGAGTGGGCCTAGTCTGAATTATTCTACTTATGATAAAGAATTATATGCTCTTGTTCGGACTTTAGAGACATGGCAACATTATTTATGGCCCAAAGAATTTGTTATACATTCTGATCATGAATCTTTGAAACATATTAGAAGTCAAGCTAAACTGAATCTTAGACATGCTAAATGGGTGGAATTCATTGAGACTTTCCCTTATGTCATTAAACACAAGAAGGGTAAAGAAAATGTTATTGTTGATGCTTTGTCTCGTCGCTATACTATGCTTTCACAACTTGACTTCAAAATATTTGGTTTGGAGACCATCAAAGATCAATATGTACATGATGCTGATTTTAAAGATGTAATGCAGAATTGTAAAGAAGGAAGAATGTGGAACAAGTTCGTCGTTAACGATGGATTTGTGTTTCGTGCTAACAAGCTATGCATTCCAGCTAGCTCTGTTCGTCTTTGTTGTTGCAAGAGGCGCATGGAGGAGGATTAATGGGACACTTTGGCGTGAAGAAGACGGAGGACGTACTTGCTAGACATTTCTTTTGGCCAAAGATGAGACAGGATGTTGAGCGTTTTATTGCTCGCTGCACTACATGTCAAAAAGCTAAGTCACGACTCAATCCTCATGGTTTATATATGCCTTTGCCTGTACCTAGTGTTCCTTGGGAGGATATATCTATGGACTTTGTTTTAGGTTTACCTCGAACAAAGAAGGGGAGGGATAGCATATTTGTTGTCGTGGATAGATTCTCGAAAATGGCACACTTTATACCATGTCATAAAAGCGATGATGCTGTTAATGTTGCTAATTTGTTCTTTCGTGAAATTATTCGCTTGCATGGTGTGCCAAATACTATTGTTTCATATCGTGATACTAAATTTCTTAGCCACTTTTGGAGATGTTTATGGGCTAAGTTGGGGAGTAAACTACTTTTTAGTACTACTTGTCACCCCCAAACTGATGGACAAACTGAAGTAGTCAATAGAACATTGTCTACTATGCTTAGGGCTGTTTTGAAGAATAATAAGAAAATGTGGGAGGAATGCTTGCCTCATATTGAATTTGCTTATAATCATTCATTGCATTCTACTACTAAGATGTGCCCTTTTGAAGTTGTGTATGGTTTCCTACCTCGCGCACCTATTGATTTGTTGCCTCTTCCATCTTCGGAGAAGGTTAATTTTGATGCTAAACAACGTGCTAAATTGATTTTAAAAATGCATGAGTTAACTAAGGAAAACATTGAGCGTATGAATGCTAAATATAAACTTGTTGGAGATAAGGGTAGAAAACATGTTGTGTTTGCACCTGGAGATCTTGTTTGGTTACATTTGCGTAAGGATAGATTTCCTGATTTGCGCAAATCAAAGCTAATGCCACGTGCTGATGGTCCCTTTAAGGTGTTAGAGAAAATAAATGATAATGCATATAAACTTGAGCTGCCTGCAGATTTTGGGGTTAGTCCCACTTTTAACATTGCAGATTTGAAGCCTTATTTGGGTGAGGAAGATGAGCTTCCGTCAAGGACGACTTCATTTCAAGAAGGGGAGGATGATGAGGACATCAATACCATTGTTACACCCACAGCCCCAACTGTTACATATACTGGACCAATTACTAGAGCTCGCGCACGCCAATTAAATTATCAGGTACTTCCGTTTCTTGGTAATGATTTTAATGTTCATGAGAATATGATGCTGCCTAAATTGGATACATTTGTTTTGCTTACAAATGAATGGCCTAGCTCGGAGAAGGATGGACATTGGAGCAAGAACAAGCATGGAGATGATGCCATGTGCAAGGGGAACAAGAACGGAGTTACAAGTGATGATTTCAGGACTTTGAAGCCACCATAATGGGTGCATGAAGCCTTGGACGAAATATACAAGATGCCACTTCATAAATTTTGTCCCGAGGCTATTCTAGGTGTTGCGTCACCTTATTATTGGGCCAGGCCCTTGTAATTTCGAAATACATAAGTATAGGCTATTTTTAGAGTCCGTATGTGTGGGGAAACAAGAGATAGGGTTGATTTTGGACCCCTCCACCAAGGGCCACGAAATTCCCCCCCTCTTCCTCCATATATACAACCCTTAGGGCACCGTTTAGACTTTGGGTTTTGTTTAGATTAAAGTTCGCCATAGTTGCAACTTCGCGTACTTCGTTTGTGTTCAATGACCAGACAAAGGCGTCACAGAACCCCACCTTAATCAATAAAGCTTTCATCTTATATTGGCAATATCCAGATTGCAATCTCAGTTTCTTGCTTGTTCTTCATTTGCTCACAGGAAACAGACCCTCATGGTCAGGTTGATCGTGCCTCGGCGTGGTCAATAACCTCTCGGAGCTGGTTTAGCGATTGCTAAGGCGCGACGTCCTCGCACGTTCGTAGTCGGATCGTCAAAGTCGGCTTCCACCAAAGCGACATACATCATCTCATCGAAAGACGGGACACCTTTGCCTCTATCACATAGGCTTGTTCTCTTTCATGTTAAAAAGTGTATTGTTCCTTGCCTTCCATATGCACCAAAGAAAAGTCATTATATTTACCAAAGAAAAGAGTTTCAGATTTGATGAACCAAGGATGAGCAACCCAGTCTGCTTTTGTAAATGGGAAATTAAAGAAAATATGAATGTCATCTTCCTCTTGATCACATCTAATGCAACTTTTCTTAATATGCTCAGAATACTTCCCTGCTCTCATACTTGCTGGAAGTGCTTTCCTCAAGAGTCTCCAAGCGAAAGCCTGTACTCTTGGAATCATGGCCTTCTCTTTCCAAACCTACTTGAGCAATTCTTTGATTTCTTGAGGTACCTGCTTAGGCAATGGAGATCCCTGTTGTTGCAAGTCTTGTAGACATGCTTTATATGCAGATTTTGAAGTACATTTTCCCGAAGGATGCAATCTCCAATAGAGGATATCAGCTCCCTCTTGTTGAATAATTGGTACCTGCATAATACTGTTAGCCACCTCATGATCAAAAAGATTATTAATAAGCTCGTCATTCCATATTTTCTGATTCTGGTTCCACAAATCCTTGATCTGAGAAGGATAGACATAATGTCCTGGTTGTATTTGTAAATGCTCATAAATAGATTGCCAACGGGGAAACCAAGGAGTGCTCCAAATAGAAGAATTGCCATCAAGAATTTGATAAACTGAATTTGCTTGAAGGAGATGTCTTACCTTTAGAAGTGAAGCCCAGAATCCTGATTTAGGAATGTTACTTTTTGCTCTCCACATAGAAGTATCAGGAAAATATTTAGACTTAAGTACCTGTGACAAGAAGCTTTGCGGTTCGTCCGCAATTCTCCAAGCTGTAGTCAGAATTAGTCCTTTGTTAACTGCTTGGATGTTCTTGATTCCTAGGCCTCCCTCAACTTTTGGAGTGCAAATGTCCTTCCATGCCGTAAGACAGAGCGGTTTCTTGGATGGGTCCTCTTTTATTCCTGTCCACCAAAAAATTCTAATGATAACAGTAAGTTTGGCAATTAGTTTTCTAGAGAAAATAATATTTGACATGTAGTACACAGGGATGGAAGCAAAAACTGAACTGATTAGAGTTAATCTAGCTGCATGTGAAAGCTTATTAGCCTTGTAACCAATCAACTTAACTTTGAATTTATCGACAACAAAGTTATAAGCACTAGATCTATCTTTGTCAGGGAGAATGAAAGGGTGCCCTAAATAGATAGAATTGTTAATAATATCCTGCACCGGGAAGATTCTCTTAATATCCTCCTTATTGATCTCATCAACATTTCTGCTAAAAATAATAGCCGACTTACTCCAGTTTGGCATTTGACCTGAAAGGTTGCAAAACCTTTGAAGGATTTGATGCATATACATAGCTTCTGCAGCTGTAGCCTGTTCACAAATCAGTAAATCGTCAGCGAACATTAAGGAGTGAATAGGAGGACATCCTGGTCCTAAAGTTATTCCTGATAACCGGTCAGCACACATGGCTTCCTGTAGAGAGATTGACAACTCATTGATGGCCAAAACAAAAAAATAAGGGGACAAAGGACATCCCTGCCTAATACCTCTACTACTCTGGAAGCGTCCATAAGATTGGCCATTGATGATGACCGAGAAAGTTGCAAGCATAAATTAAATTTATAAAGTGAGCATGCATCCCTTTACGAGTTGGCGCCTTAACAATGAAACCCCACTCGATCCTATCAAATGCCTTAGCAAGATCTATTTTTACCATAAAAGCAGGATGTTTCCAAGATTTAAGATTAAAGGAATGAGTAATTTCTTGAGCAATAATAATGTTATTACTAATCCTTCTGTCAGGCACAAAAGCTTGTTGAGAGTGATGAATATAGTTAGGCAAGTGCGGTTTAAGCCTGTTCGCAAGTGTTTTAGCGATAATTTTGTAGATTACATTGCAAAGGCTAATAGGTCTAAAATCTCAAGGGATGAGTGGCGCAATTTTCTTGGGAATCAAAACAATATTAGTATCATTCATATGATTAGGGAGATTACCTTGTATGTAGAAATCTTTGACTACCTTGGTGACATCATCACCTATCCATTCCCATGCAGCCAAATAGAACTCCACATTAAATCCATCTGGTCCCAGTGAAGCATTCCTTTTAATGGTCTTTAAGGTCTCCAAGATCTCATTTTTATCTGGGATGCTATAAGTAAAGTCACCTTCCTTTTCCTGATAAGATGTGTGCAAGTAAGGCCTGCCATGACTCACATTAGAGGAGGAAAAAAGATTCTGAAAATAATTGATGAAAGTCTTGGCAATAGCATGAGGTTCAATTTGAATATTCTCATTCTCATCCTTAATCGAAACAATTCTAATTTTTCTTCTCGTTTTAATAACAGCATGATTAAAGTAAGTAGTGTTCCTATCACCATTAACAGCCCAATGTTTTTTAGCTCGTTTCCTATAATATTCTGTTAATCTAGTTATGTTTTGCTCATACTTACAAATTAGAGAGGCCTCAAGAGAGTGGTTTTGTACCTGTGGTGCCTTCATTTGAATGTTTTTTATCTGCTCACCTAAATTGTCCAGCTCCTGTTGAATTGATTTTTTCTTTCTGCACCATGTTCTCAAAGATCCTGCAAGGTTAGTTGTCCTATTGTGGAAAGCATTATTTCTAGAAGCAATCCAGACATTTTTTGCATATTCATGAAAATCATTCTCCATAAGCCACCAATTTTCAAATTTAAAATTTCTTCTAGGTTTGCGCATATGGGCATCAGTAGAGAGTAGAATAGGAGCATGATCACTAAGAATGATAGGCAGATTGTAAACATTGGAGTTGGGAAATATCGTACACCATTCAGTGTTAACCAGACATCTATCAAGTCTTTCCATGGTCGGATTAGAAGCATACCTCTTGTTTGTTCAAGTATAAGCAGGGCCACTATATCCTAAGTCAATCAGACCACACTTTTTCACAATACAACGAAAGGCATGCAAACGAGAGTAATTCACAAAGGGAGAACATTTATCAGCATCATAAAGTATATCATTAAAATCTCCCATACATAGGATAGCATTGCCTTGGTTATCATACACAAAAGAGGCAATACGATCCCAGATATCACTAGTTTGACGATGGTACGGGTCACCATAAATACAAACAAGAGCAAAAGATACGCTAGATTCTAAATTACAGAGGCAAGGATCACATGGAAGTCCACAGAATGAACACGAACTTGTACATCATCCGTCCACATCAGCCACAAACCTCCTGATTTGCCTCTGGAAGGAACAATTACGCTATCTGCAATGTCAAAACAATTAAGAAGGTCAGCTCTATTAGTTTTGGAAGATTTAATTTTATAAATAAAAGTTACCTGAGCATTAGTAGAGCGCATAAGGTTGGCAAGGTAGGTCATCTTCTCACTACCTAAGCCCTTGCCCTTGCCTCGGCAGTTCCAAGCTATAAGATTCATGGCGCCCGTGGTGCCTTATGGGCTGGCACCATTGCCCTATCCAGTTCCATTTGTTCTTCACGAAGAGGTTCTGACACAGCCATAGTATCCCCATGTACCATCAAGCTAGGCTTACTCTCACCTTGAAAAGAGGATGGAGTCCCAGCCTTGTAAGTGTCAAGATTAACATCCAGAGCCGACTGATGGTAATCAACAGCGTGAGATTGTGGGAAAGCTCCCATATTAGAGCCAAAAGAAGCTTCACTGGGAATTGGGGATGAAGTATAAGGAAGTCTATTTGCAGGTGAATCACACTCATTAGGTTCCATCACTAGACCTTCTCTCTTGCGTGGAGGGGGATAGGGGTGAGACATTTGCCCCATGGTTTGACGCTTGTTTCTGCGCACAGAAGGACCAACACCCATCTTCCTTGATGTGCAATAGTGGTGGTCAGAAGACGAGCCAGTCCCAAAGACAGTACCCTCAAGAGGATTGGGATTGAGAATTCCAAATCCAGGGGGTGGGACATCCCACCCGCTAACTCGACCTCCATGATATTGTCTGTGATCTCCTCCTCCTTGTCCCTTAGCTTCTACTTGTACTCCTCTTGCTGATCCACCATGACATGCTCGCTTGACCCGTGTTTCTTCTCCTTTATCAATGTGTGTTGAAACCCCCTTTTCCTCTCTTCCTTCACCACTATTGGGTTCAGATTGCATCACATATGCATGACTTTCATCTGCTCTATCCGTATTTCCTTGGCCAGCATTGAT
This sequence comes from Triticum aestivum, assembly GCF_018294505.1. Taxonomy (NCBI): domain Eukaryota; kingdom Viridiplantae; phylum Streptophyta; class Magnoliopsida; order Poales; family Poaceae; genus Triticum; species Triticum aestivum. The sequence goes on along the minus strand of NC_057798.1, from coordinate 335,906,150 downwards.
TTGGTGTTGTGGAACTTTATGAGTACAGTCAGGGGTGGTCCACTTCAGTGGCGGAGACAGGCTATTTTGCATATGTTGTTGGGACATAACAGTTTCAAGCTTCTGTATATTATTCATATTTTGAAATGGTGTCGCTTCTTCTGTCACTGAGTTAGGTACATCCTCCATATCATAATCTTGTAGCCCAGCCCTGTCAGCTGGAGTTGTCTTGCTTATTCAGGCACCACCAGATCGTTCAAATTGTCTCTCATGACCGTTAACACTCTAAACTGGTTGGCTTGCAGAAGTAATTACTTGCTGACCCTGATTCGCTGCTTTCAAAGATGGTATGGTGCTTCCACTAATTATGAGATGTTGGTCCTTAATTATAGGATTGGCTGCTGATGAACTCTGACCCATAAAAAACTCCCTTCTGACCACTTGTTCATAATTAAAATGATCTGGAGGCAATGTAGAATGCAGATTTGCTTTCCCAAGGGCTACTTTTCCTTTTTCTGTTTTGTGATCCTCTTGAAACATCCTTTGGAATCTACTAAGAATGGGATTTGTGTCCTTTTCTTCTTCACAAACCTGTAGTGGAATTTTTCCTGAGTCCATTACCCATTCTCCATATATGAAAAATGGGATATCTCTTGCTAATTTCCTGCTCCTGACCCTTTCCATAATAATGTCATTCCTCTTCTGGCAATGTTGAACTGTATGAAACATAACTCCACAGAATAAACAGATTCTGCCAATCTTCTCATAGTGAAGATAGACCATTTTAGTAGTCTTTTCATCCAATGTCAAGTTAATTTTGTCCACAACTGAATCGTATATTCGAATCTTAGTAATTCCCCAAATATAGTCTGGTCTAGCAAACAACATGTTTTCTTGCAGAGGATGAAATTCAGACGGCTTGCCGACAGTAGAGAGGATTTGCTGTAGGAGTTGTAGAGATCTGTGATTTTTTGGTATTCCATAAACTCGAACACTCACATAGATGTACTCAAATTTGTAGTCTTCCTTTGTCTTGGATTCATCTACTGGGTCTATCCACTCAATGAGAAGATTATCCGAGCCCATTGTCCACGGCTGACGCGTGAGTACAAACATCATGGATTCTTGAGATTTAAAATGAGCCATGAAAAGATGCACAGACACTTGAGAAATTGCATGAAAATGGTGCCTCCACGCTCTAGCCATTGCTTGAGAGATGGCTTGCTGAGATATTGATCTCGGAGAGCCTCCTGTACAAGCTACTTTAATTAAGAGATTGTAGCAAGATTCAATCCGTGGATCTTGATGCACCTGAGTTGCCTGCAAACTATGAACTCTTGGTGCCGAGATGCTCAGCGTTTGAAGATTCAATACTAACTCTGGAATCTCAGCGAATGATGTTCCTCTTCTTGTACAACTCCTGTTTTCCCCCCTTTTTCCTCATCTTGGATTGCAGAGAGCTGCATGTCTGCCATTGATTTAGATCAGATCTCAAAAGGGATGCACGAATCTAGCAGAACCTTGAAAGTGTAGAAGAGATTCAGCTGTGCTTTTTGGTGGAGAAGATTGAGAACGGAAGGATTTGGAAGTGGAAAAGGGATCTGGTTCGCTCTAGAAAGGAAGGGGCTAGAACGGCATTGCGCCAAACGCCACGAAGGCAACTCTAGAAAGCACGACGTCATTGTTCCCCACAACAGACTAATGTTTTCCTCACTTTTGTGCGAGAGCTCCAACAAACATCTTGTTGGCCTTTGGATCACATGCAAACAGTGAAATTTTCCACTCATCCACAGCAACCATTCATTCGGACTGAATGCTTAGAGAAGTGATATTACCTTCACTCATTCGTCGCCCTCACTTTAAGTCTATTCCCCTCATTATCCCCCTCCCCACCCTGTCTCTCTCCTCTCCCAATTGCACGCATGGACGCACACACCACACACAAACGCACGAATACAGACGAACCGTGAATCACGTACGTGGCATGTACGGACGACCCTACCACTCAGCAACAACCCGTGCGTGCAGCCACTCTCGTCACCAGTTGAACATAAGTTCAAACAACTGATTGACCAAACACTCACTCCAATGGGAATGATGATATTTGTTAAGATATATAGCTACATGCAGTATCATATTTGATAGAAGCAAAGGTGTCCAGTCTTTCGATGAGATGGTGGCTATCGTTTTTGGTGGATTAGACTTTGACGATCCAATTATGAACATATGAGGACGTCGCGCCTTATCAATTGCTAAGCCAACTCCGAGAGGTTATTGACCACGCCGGAGCACGATCAACCTGACCACGAGGGTCTGTTTCCTGCACGCAAACAAAGAACAAGCAAGAAACTAAAATTGCAATCTTGATATTGTGAATATAAGAGGAATGCTTTATTAATGAAGGTGGTGTTCTCTGACGTCTTTGTGTGGTCGTAGAACACAAACGAAGTATGCGAAGTTGCATCTATGTCGAACTCTTAATCTAAACAAAACTCAAAGTCTAAACGGTGCCTTAAGGGATGTATTTGTAGGGTAGGGGGGAAGCATCGGGAATTAATTCAATCTGATATTCAATCCTTTATTGAGTAGCTCATGTACTTGACGCATAATGTCCTTCATATCCTCTATGTTGGTACGGTATGGCGCATAGTTGGGCAGCGAAGCATCGGGAATTAAGTCAATCTGATATTCAATCCCTCGAATAGGTGGTAGTCCCGGTGGCACGTCTTGTGGAAAGACATTAGCGAACTCCTGCAAAATGTTAGTGACAGCAGAAGGCAACTAGGGAGGCACGTCCTTGAATGAAAATAATGCCTCTTTGCACATAAAAGCGTAGCAAACAGATTTGCTGAAATCTAGATCATCAATATAAGATTTGGTGGCAAGCAAACATCCACTTTTCAATTTAATTTCAGAGGCAACATGAGATGATGTTTTATTATTAGGTTCATTTGTTGCTCAAATTCTTTTGCCACAATCTAATTTTCACTCTTGTTTTGCTCCTGTTTTGCTTTACTAGCTCTAGTAAGATCATCTTTCAAAATTTGTTCAGGAGATAGGAAGCAAAGTGTCGTGCGTAAGACGATCAATGGGACCAGCAAAGGCCCCTTTGTGGTTTGACTGGGGAGATCAACAAGCAGAAAGAGCATATCAAGCAATCAAGACAGTGGTTTACCCAGGTTCAGGCTACTGTGAAGCATAAAACCCTACTCCTGCTTAGTAGTATTGAGTGTATGTGCACAAGTACAAGGAGCGCGACTTGCAGGAAAGGTTGCGCGGGAAGTGCAGCTACACGTGTAATTGGGCAAAGTGTCGACCTTTGTAAAGGTACCCATGGGCCTCCTTTTATATATAAAGGGGTCACCACTGTGGCAAGATGGTAATTACATAAGGTGAATAGTGGCTACAGTGCCAAATACCTAACTCTAGCGGGTTAGGACAAATGCATTAATTGCGCCGTGATGTGATACATTGATGGAGCTCCCCGGCAAGAGTTGCCTCTCCTTCTGTCCCATTCGCCTATCTACCTCATATTTCCTTGACACGATCCTGGGACGGGTGTCACTAAAGTTGTGTCTTCAGCGGCGAGCTGCCACATGCCCAGACAAAGCTCACCTAACTACCTGCCCACTCGACTGTTGGGGAATGTTGCATGGAAAACAAAAAAAAATATACACACATGCAAGATCTATCCATGGAGATGTATAGCTACGAGAGGGGGAGAGCATCTACATACCCTTGTAGATCGCTAAGTGGAAGCATTTATCAACGCGGTTGATGTAGTCGTACACCTTCACGATCCGTCCCGATCAAGTAACGAACGCACGACACCTCCGCGTTTAGCACATGTTCAGCTCGATGACGTCCTCTCTTTCTTGATCCAGCAAGAGGGGCGAAGTAGTAGATGAGTTACGATAGCACGAAGTCGTGGTGATGGTGGTGGTGAACCTATTTCCGCAGGGCTTCGCCAAGCACAACGGATTTAGAGCAAAGGATATTAGAACCTCACTAGGCTTTGATACGTCTCTGTCGTATCTACTTTTCCTAACGCTTTTCCTCTTGTTTTGGACTCTAATTTGCAGGAAACTTACCCGAACTAACACTGTTTTCAGCAGAACTACCATGGTGTTGTTTTTTGTCTAGAAATAAAAGTTCTCGGAATGGAACGAAACTTTGCGAGGATTTTTTATACAATAAAAGATAATTTCTGGAGCCAAGAACCACCGGAGAGGGGCACCTGGGTGGGCACAACCCACCAGGGCGCGCCACCCCCTCCAGGCACGCCCAGGTGGATTGTCCCAACCTGGTGGCCCCACAGACCCTGAAACCGATGCTATAAAATCCTATTTTTCCAGAAAAAAAATCGAGGGAGAAAGAATTACCATGTTTCACAAGATAGAGCCGCCGCCGTCTCCTGTTCTTCATCGGGAGGCCAAATATGGAGTCCGTTTGGGGCTCTGGAGAGGGGGATCTTTGATCTTCGTCATCACCAACCCTTCTCCATCACTAATTCGATGATGCTCCCAACCGGGAGTGAGTAATTCCTTTGTAGGCTCGCTGGTCGGTGAGGAGTTGAATGAGATTCATCATGTAATCGAGTTAGTTTTGTTGGGGTTTGATCCCTAATATCCATTATGTTGTGAGATTGATGTTGCTATGACTTTGCCATGCTTAATACTTGTCACTTTGGGCATGGGTGCGATGATTTCAGATCTGAACCACTTATGTTATCACCATTATATCCATGTTCTAGATCCAATCTTGCAAGTTATAGTCACCTACTACGTGTTATGATCCGGCACCCCCGGAGTGACAATAGTCGGGACCACTCCCGGTGATGACCGTAGTTTGAGGAGTTCATGTATTCACCGTGTGCTAATGCTTTGTTTTGGTTCTCTATTAAAAGGAGGCTTTAATATCCCTTAGTTTCCAATAGGACCCCGCTGCCATGGGAGGGTAGGATAAAAGATGCCATGCAAGTTCTTTCCATAAGCACACATGACTATTTACGGAATACATGCCTACATTATATTTATGAACTGGAGCTAGTGTCGTATCGCCCTAGGTTATGACTGTCTCATGATGAATATCATCCAACGAATCGCCGATCCAATGCCTACGATTTTCCTACATATTGTTTTTGCTAAGTTACTACTACTGCTACTGCTATCGTTACTGCTACAAAACCATTGTTATCACTGTTACTGTTACTATTGTTGTTGCTACTACTATCAAAATTATCATACTACCTTGCTACTGATCACATTGCTGCAGATAATTAATCTCCAGGTGTGGTTGAATTGACAACTCAGCTACTAATACTTGAAAATATTTTTTGGCTCCCCTTGTGTCGAATCTATAAATTTGGATTGAATACTCTACCCTCGAAACTTTTGTGATCCCCTATACTTGTGGCTTATCAAGACCTTTTTCTGGCGTTGTTGCCGGGAAGCATAACTATATTTGTTGAGTCACTTGGGATTATTATAAAATTGTCACTATGAAGAATCTGAAGGATGGTAAAACTAAGATTTTTCCCTCTAAGACAAGGGGAGGTAAGGAACTGACATCCAGCTCCGCACTTGATTCACCTTCTGTTATAAATAGACTTGCAACACCACCACATGCTATTAATTCTGATATGTCACAAGTTATTGATGATGCTACTTCTGCTATGAATGCTACTCATGATGATGCTAGTACCTTGCTTGATGATAATGTGCCACTAGGTGAATTTCTTGATGAACAAATTGCTAGAGTAAGACAACATGATATTATTGAAACTGATGATGAACTTGAAACTAAAAATCTTGAAACACCTATTAGAACTAGCCCTCGTAGATGTGAATTGCCAAAGGTACCGGAAGGTTATGTTATGGGTGAGGTGGCAACTAGAGATATTCTTGCTTATAAGGATAGAGATGATCTAGAAAAATTATTATGCAAGTATAAAGAAAGATCTTTGAATGCTAGAATGAAATGTGATCCTAAGTTTGCTACTTCACCTATATTTATTGATGATAAGGATTATGAATTCTCTGTCGACCCAGTGTTAATCACTTTAGTTGAATCTGATTGTAACATCCTGGATTTTGACTTTTTCTTTTTCCAATGATTTTCTTGGATTTATTGATTTGAATTTGCTTTTCTGTGGCTATGTGGTTCTGAAACTTGGGAAGATCAGGTCTTCCTAGGTTTTATGGTGGCTTCTCATACTCATCACCATCCCTAGCTCATGCCATTTTCATCCTAGCCCAAATCTCAATATTCTTTTTATTAGGAATATTCCTTTTCTATTAAAGGAATTATCCTATTTGCCCTAGGTTGTGAAGCAACCTATAATTCTGTCACTCCAAAAATTCCCAAATAATTCTCATAAATTGTTTGGGTCCTATCTTGCTCAAATACGGCAAAACTTTTCATTGCCATGTTAAAAAATAATCCTCCAATAATTCTTTTCCTATTCTGCCCTAAATGGCACTGTGTGAAGCAAGTGCTATTTATCTTTGCTTGATTGACCCCAAACTTTTTGGACTCCTTTTCATGTCCATATAATGGCCTCCTGCCAAAATTCAACTCAATTTGCCTAGTAGATATTCCCGAGCAATTTTTCAAAGTTCCTAACTGAGGGAAGCCATTGTGAAGGAAGTACAAGCTAGGCATATCCAAATGAGTTGAAATTATGCAAGATTCTTCATATGACCAAATCATGTCTCTCCACAAGATTTGAGCACATGTAACTCATCCATGTGAGCCCAGCTTCAAATCTTGGTTTCTGGTCAGAATTTCAGTTTGTGAAGCAACTATATTTTATATTGCTTCAATTAAGCTGAAAATTTACCAATACATTCTCCTATCTATATTAACTCCCTCCATCAAGTTTTGGCCCATTTTGTCGGATTTCGGGTTCCGGTAAACCCTCTAGGTTCGAACTCTGGGGTGCGCACGGAGATTTCACCCTCTGCCTACCTACACCTCACCGCCTCGCTATGATCTAAGCAACCAAAGGAGCAACACAAGAGACATAGAGTTTATACTGGTTCAGGCCACCATTGTGGTGTAATACCCTACTCCAGTGTGTGGTGTGGTGGATTGCCTCTTGGGCTGATGATGAACAATACAAGGAAGAATAGCCTTGCGAGGGTCTGTTTTTGGCTGGTGCGATGAACTACTAGGGGGAGTTCAGTCGCTCTTTCTACTAGCTTCCTGGTGAGGATCCCCTTCATCCCCTATCTTGTGGTGGCTAGTCCTATTTATAGGCAAAGGCCTTGGGCCTCCTCCCAAATATTGAACGGGAAGGGCGCCAACAATCGGCCATTTTGAAGGGGAACATCTAGTACACTTATCCTGACTAAAGTTGGTCCTCGCCTGCTAAAGGCTCTGGTAGTGACGCCGGCTTGGGATCCACGATGACCTCCATCCGGCCGTTCCGCTGGTCTTGCTCTTGTTGCACCGAAATGGATGCCTTTGCTTGATGCTCCCGCCTGTGCTTGCTCCCTTTGCACCAAAGAGGAAAGGGAGGACAGTGCACGGCCTGGCGCCCGCCTGGCGTCCTTGGTCGTCATGGCTTGCGTCATGGGCACCTCGTGAGGTACCCCGCCTTGATCTCTCCGCCTCCTCGCGAGCCAGCCTGACGAGGCCATGCCTGAGGAAGCCTCCTATCGTCCGCCCCGCGAGGCTTGGCCCCTCGCGAGGGTCTTGAGCTTGCACTGATGGAGATGGGCCATGCTAGGCCGCCCCTTGAGCCACGCCGCAGGCAGGCAAGTCTGGGGACCCCCGTTCCCAGAACGCCAACAGTAGCCCCCGGGCCCAAGGTGCGCCCGGACTTGGCTGAGCAGAGAGGTGAAGGGGAAGTGCGAAGCGTCGCGGGCCCTAACAGCCTGCGGCCTCGGGCGCCGCGTGGCGGTTGATTGGACGTGGGCGGCTCCGCTCCCCCACGACGCCTCGGCAACTGCGCGAGCTGACAAGTCCCTGCATACAAAGCGGGTCATGATTACTTGTGATCGTGGAGGCCGGCGATTGGCCTCCTCTGGCTATAAGTACGGGAATGCGCCTGCCCTTCCGGTCCATCCCCTCTCGCTTCTCTTCCTTCTTCATGGCTCCGCAAAAGAGGTTCTCAGCCGCGGAGAAAGGGAAGGCCCGCCGGGTAGAGCTTGACTCTCCTCCACCCAAGCATGGTCGAGGCCGTCCGCGCAAACACCCTGCGACTCCCATGGTGGCTCCTCGCGGTCGCGGAGGCGATCTTCCGCGTGGTGAAGGGTGGCCGGCCACCGCTGGGGGACGTGCTACGGCCGTACGACCCCCTAGGCCGCGCTCCCACTCGGTAGAGGTACTACCGGAGTTCGTCGTGTGGGCGGCAGAACCGGCCAGCACCCGGCTCCAACTTCCTTGCTTCCTCCTAGGTGAGCTTCCGGCTGGCGCCCCGGGCGGCCTCTGGCTTCAGGCGGATGGTTGCTGCGCCGAGCCTCCTGGGCTTTGCTGGAGGTCTCTGCAGCCGGGAGCTTGGCCCTGACCCGCGGCTGGCAAATGTTTGCCCGCACGCGTGGTCTGATCCGGCGGTGCACCCTGTACTTCAAGTTCAACGGTGACGCCACCCTCTACGTGAGGGTGTTTGGGGAAGATGGTCGCCGCGCTGGGTGTTGCCCTGAGAACGATGAGCGCGGCCGTGGGTCCAGCCCCGGCGACGATGAAGACGACAGCGCGCGTGCAGCCGGTGGTGGCTGAGGTTCATCGAGCTTCGGCGGCTCTTCTTCGGGTAGCGGCTCCTCCAGTGGTGGCCGCGATCAGCCTCCGCGCCGCCGTGCCCGCCTGGAGGGAGGTAGCAGGTCCGCCCGCCGTCGCGCCCCGGTGAAGCGCGAGACGGAGTCCTCCTGAGCTCCGGAGGCAGTCCGAGTCCCTCCCGCGAGCTGGTGTCGGGCGAGTCACGCCTGTTTTGTTCTTTTTCTCTTTCCCCGCGCAAAAAGACAGTAGTGTAGGGCCCCGCTAGGGTGTGCTTGGACTATTGCTGTTTAATTATCGTACTGCTTCTGCTATCCTGGTATTGTGCCTTTGTACCGCGCGCCTGCGCGCATAAATTACTTAGCTCAGGGGGAGGGCTTGTCGTGGCCCTTGCTTCCCGAGGCTGAGGCTCCGTCGAACGTTCCATGTCCTACGAGGGTTAGTCTAGAGAGGTAGTTTCCGGCCTCAGCCGTGGAGGCGATCGACCCAGGCCATGTGTTCATGTCACGGTGCCCGTGGGGCACGGACTGGAGGGATGCTCCTGTAGTGGACCTAGGTTGGGAGGCCTCGAACGGCAAGGGCAGAAAACACTCGCGAGGGTGCCCGCGGTGCTCCCTCGCGAGACTTGTGCGAGAGAAATCGGGGCAGGAGAGCGAGAAAGGCAAAGATTCACAAACCAAAGACGACAACAACTTCAGCAAAACCTCGAATGGGGACGAACAAGCCAACTGCAGAAAGCAAATGAGAAAAGCCACGTCCCGCACCTAATCTAGTCTTCGACGTCTTCTCACCAGCACGGAGCTAAGTGCTGCCACTGGGCGTGGGAGGGAGCCCCAGGGCCTGAGGCCGGCGCTCCTGAGACTCCAGGGCGTGTACAGCCCCACTCATTATTATGTGAGAGTGTCACGGGCGGCGAGCTTCACAGGCATTGGCCTTCTTCATAGGCTCCGGGCCTTTCTCAGAAGGATAAACCTCACAGGCATTTGCCTTCTTCATAGGCTCTGGGCCTTTTCCAAAATGCAACATCTTCATAGGCGTTTGCCTTCTTCACAGGCTCCGGGCCTTTTCCAAAACGCAACATCTTCACAGGCGTTCGCCTTCTTCACAGGCTCCGGGCCTTTTCCAAAACGCAGCATCTTCATAGGCGTTCGCCTTCTTCACAGGCTCTGGGCCTTTTCCAAAACGCAGCATCTTCATAGGCGTTCGCCTTCTTCACAGGCTCTGGGCCTTCTCCAAAACGCAGCATCTTCACATGCATTCGCCTTCTTCACAGGCTCTGGGCCTTCTCCAAAATGCAACATCTTCACAGGCGTTCGCCTTCTTCACAGGCTCTGGGCCTTTTCCAAAACGCAGCATCTTCACAGGCGTTCGCCTTCTTCATAGGCTCTGGGCCTTTTAGGGGTAAAACCTCCGGAGGTGCTGAATATTCCACACGTTCTGGATGGGTACCCCCTCCTGAGTCTCCAAGCGCGCGGAGCCAGGCCTGGAAACATGAACAACCTTGAACGGGCCCTCCCACATGGGAGAGAGCTTATGCAGTCCCTCCCTGGAGAGAACCCGCCTGAGCACGAGGTCCCCTACCTCGGGAGTCCTGGGGCGGATGTTGCGGCAATGGTATCTCCGCAGCGCTTGCTGGTATCTTGCCGCTCGGAGCGCGGCCTCCCGTCGACGCTCCTCCCCCAACACGAGGTCCGTCCCCCGCATGGCATCCTGCTGCGCCTCGTCGAACGCCAGGACCCGTGCGGAGCGACGTCTGACCTCGTGAGGGAGGACCGCTTCAGCTCCGTAGACCAGGAAGAATGGGGTCTCGCCAGTTGGCTTGGTCGCGGTTGTGCGGATGGACCACAGCACGGCCTGAAGCTCGTCGTACCAGCCTCGGCCGCAAGCCTCCAACTTCTTCTTGAATGTCCTGGTCTTGAGGCCTCTCAGGACCTCCGCGTTGGCCCGCTCGGCCTGACCGTTGCTCCGGGGGTGCACCACCGAAGCGTAGCATATCTGCGTTCCAAGGTTAGCACAATATGTTTTGAAGAGGCTACTGGTGAACTGCGAACCGTTGTCGGTGATGATGTGGTTCGGCACCCCGAACCGGCTCACGATGCCCTTGTTGAACTTGACCGCAGACCCTGCGGGGATGGTGCGGACGGCTTCCACTTCAGCCCACTTAGTGAACTTGTCCACGACGATGTAGAGGTAGCGATAGCCCCCTGGCGCCCGAGGAAATGGGCCCAGGATGTCCAGCCCCCAGACTGCGAATGGCCACGAGAGGGGTATAGTTTGCAGGCCTCCAGTCGGCTGATGGATCTGCTTGGCGTGGAACTGGCAGGCCTCGCAAGCCATCACCAGCTCGACGACATCATTGAGCGCAGTGGGCCAATAGAACCCACTGCAGAACGCCTTGCCAACGAGGGTCCGCGATGATGAATGATGCCCACAGTCTCCATCGTGTATATCCGCCAGCAGTTCCTTCCCTTGCCCCCTGGAGATGTAGTGCAGGGACACATCATTCGGTTGCCTTCGGTAGAGCTCTCTATCTCTGATGCAGTATGCTGTGGCCTACCGTGCCACGCGCTCTACTTCCTCCTCCTTCTCTGGCAAGATCCCTTGTGTCAGATAGCTCCGGAGCTCCGTGATCCAGCACCCCTCCTGAGGCTCCATTGTCAAGAGCAGACGCGCCCCTGAGGCCGGGCCACAAATCGGGGCTTCCGAGGCTGGCGGCTGGGGGAGCTCCTCCCGAGGCTGCACCGTGCTTGACAGTGACGGCGTGGCCGAGGGCTTGAAGAGCCGCTCTTCGAAGACGCCAGGCTCCTGAGGTAGTCGCCTAGATGCTCGTTTGGTGATGTCGTCGGCCTCCTGATTGGTGCCACAGGGCACGTGCTGTAACTCCAGCCCCCAGAACTGCTTCTCCATCCTGCGGACATCCGCAAGGTAGGCTTCCATGTGCTCATCCCTCGGCTCGTATACTTTGTTGGAGAAGTTGACGAGGAGTTGTGAGTCACCTTTGATGGTAAGACGCTTTACTCCGAGGGCGGCCGCGGCCTTCAGGCCTGCTATCAAGCCTTCATATTCTGCTATGTTGTTGGAGACCTTTTCTCCGTGCTGGAAATAGAGTTGCACGACGTAGTAGAGCTTGTCTTGGGTAGGAGATATAAGCACCGCACCAGCCCCCGCGCCGGGCCTGGAGAACGCCCCGTCGAAGTACATGACCCAACCGTCCGGTGCCTCGCTTCCCGGGGAGAGGGATCGATCCTCATCAGCCTTGAGGCCCGGCGCCTCCGCCCACTCTGCTACGAAATCTGCCAAGGCGCCCCCTTGATGACTCTGGTTGTGCTGAATTCGAGCTGAAACGCTTGCAGTTCAATGTTCCACTCAGCGACTCTTCTAGCTGAGTTAGGGCTCCTGGGCACCATTTCCAAAAGGGTACGCTGAGACAACCTTGATGGGGTGGCCCTGAAAATAATGTCGCAGCTTGCGCGAGGCCACCAATAGCGCGAGGAGAAGTTTCTAAGGCATGGGGTACCGCGCCCTTGCGTCCCGCAACACTGTGCTGACGAAGTACACAGGATGTTCAACGAGGTTGGGAACGCTGGTGTCGATGGCGCCCTCCGGAGACCGTGGCGCCTCCTGAGACAGAGGAGCCCCCAGCGGCCGCTCGCTAGGGGGAGGGCCTTCCGCTATCTCGAGTGTGTTCCCCAGCGGCGACTGATCCTTCTCGGCTGCGGCAGTGGTCTCTGTGGGTCTTCCTTGTTCACGCTTCGTCTCGACTCGGGCAGATGCCGTGGCTTTGCTCTGACGCTCCTCCCTAAGCGCCACCAGGGCTGTGCTGGCGGAGTAGGGAGTGGCTGCAAGGTAGAGCACCAGGGGTTCCTGAGGGCGCGGGGCCACCATTACCGGAGGGCTGGTTAGGTACTTTTTGAGGTCTTGGAATGCCTTGTTGGCCTCTTCAGTCCATTCAAAGGGTCCCTTTTTCTTCATCAGCTGGAAGAAAGGAAGCGCTCGCTCCCCCAACTTGGAGATGAAGCGTCCCAGTGCTTTCACGCGCCCAGTGAGCTTCTGCATTTCTCTGAGGGTCTTTGGCGGGCTCATGTCCTCGACCGCCTTGACCTTTTCTGGGTTAGCCTTGATGCCTCGGTGGGACACAAGGAAGCCCAAGAGCTTGCCTAAGGGGACCCCAAACACACACTTCTCTGGATTGAGCCACAGGCTCACAGCGTTGAGGCTCGCGAAGGTTTCCTCCAGGTCTTGTATCAGGGTCTTGGCCTCGCGAGACTTCACCACAATATCATTGACATAAGCCTCAATGTTCCTCCCGAGATGCGGGCCCAAGGCAATGTGCATCAGCCGCTGAAAGGTCGCCCCTGCATTGCGCAACCCGAACGGCATGCATGTGTAGCAGTACACCCCACACGGGGTTAGAAAGGCCATTTTTTCCACATCTTCTGCCACCATCTTGATCTGGTGATACCCAGAGAAGGCATCCAAGAAACACAACAGGTCGCACTTGGCGGTGGAGTCGATGATCTGATCAATGCGGGGGAGCGGAAACAGATCCCGCGGGCAAGCTTTGTTGAGGTTGGTGAAGTCGACACACATGCGTTCCTTTCCCCCTTTCTTCGGCACAATGACTGGGTTGGCCAACCAATCCGGGTACTGGACCTCGCGAATGACCCCTGCAGCTTCCAACTTGCGGGTCTCTTGGATGATGAAAGCCTGCTTTTCCGTGGATTGCCGCCTTGCTTTTTTGCTTCACGGGTCGGACATTGGGGCACACATTGAGGTGGTGCTCGATTACGCCTCTAGGGATCCCCGCCAGCTGATCGGGCTCCCATGCGAATACCTTCTTGTTCGCGCGCAGGAACTTGACCAGGGCCTCCTCCTGCTCGGGCTCGAGGTTTGGCGCCTATGGTGAAGGTGGTGTCGGTGGATCCGTCTTCATCAACCAGCATCTGCTTGGTTTCTGCCTTGTCTTGGGTGAACAACTGCTTCTTCTTGGCCGGCGCAGCCCCCTTGGGCTTAGGGGCGTCCGAGTCGGTAGGTTGCGCTGCCGCCGCTGCCTTGAAGGCGAGCTTGAGCACTTGCAACGCATCCCCGGTGTCTCCGCACACGGTGAGGACGCCGCTGCTCCCGGGCATTTTCATGAGGTTGTACGCCGGGTGAGTCGCAGCCATGAACCGGCCAGCGCCGGATAGCCGAGGATGGCGTTGTATGGGAGGCCGATGGGGCGATGTCGAAGTCGATTAGCTCCGTGCGGAAGTTGTCATAGGTGCCGAAGGTTACCAGGAGACGAATCTGCCCCAGGGAGCTGGAGGACCCGCCCCCGACGCCCACGAAGGGCCGGCTTGGACGAAGCCGTTCCGGCGGTATGTGGAGGAGGCTGAAGGCTTCAATCGAGAGCACGTTGAGGCCCGAGCCGCCGTCGATGAGAGTCCTGGTGACGGCAACCTGGCAGATGGTGGGAGTGCACAACATCGGGAGTGCGCCCGAGCAGACCGAGTTGGAGGGGTGGTCCTTCGAGCTAAAGGCCAGATCGGCCTTGGGCGCCGATCGACCCGAGGGAGCCCCCTGCCGCGTGGAAGCGGCGCCGACCTGGCGGATGAACGACTTGACATGGCGGCCCGAAGGTGGCGCCTGCGAGCCGCCCAGGAGGGCCGCGACGACCGGGGGCGCCGGCGCATTGTGCCTGGCGAGGAAGAGGTTGCGCAGCTCTTCCCGAGGGGCCACGGAAGCCGCCGGTAACTTGTCCGGCCACCGCACTTGTCGCAAGGCTGGGGCCAAGGCTTGGATCCCCCTGGCCCCCGCGCTAGTGCTAACGACCGGAGCGGACGGTGCGCCGCTCATCGCAGGGAGAGTCATGGTGTCGGCGGAGAGCGGGTTGGCAGAAGGAGGAGCTCCGGCGCACCCCTACCTAGCGCGCCAAATGTCGGATTTCGGGTTCCGGTAAACCCTCTAGGTTCGAACTCTGGGGTGCGCGCGGAGATTTCACCCTCTGCCTACCTACACCTCACCGCCTCGCTATGATCTAAGCAACCAAAGGAGCAACACAAGAGACACAGAGTTTATACTGGTTCAGGCCACCATTGTGGTGTAATACCCTACTCCAGTGTGTGGTGTGGTGGATTGCCTCTTGGGCTGATGATGAACAATACAAGGAAGAACAGCCTTGCGAGGGTCTGTTTTTGGCTGGTGCGATGAACTACTAGGGGGAGTTTAGTCGCTCTTTGTACTAGCTTCCTGGTGAGGATCCCCTTCATCCCCTATCTTGTGGTGGCTAGTCCTATTTATAGGCAAAGGCCTTGGGCCTCCTCCCAAATATTGAGCGGGAAAGGTGCTAACAATCAACCATTTTGAAGGGGAACATCTAGTACACTTATCCTGACTAAAGTTGGTCCTCGCCTGCTAAAGGCTCTGGTAGTGACGCCGGCTTGGGCTCCACGATGACCTCCATCCGGCCGTTCCGCTGGTCTTGGTCTTGTTGCACTGAAATGGATTCCTTTGCTTGATGCTCCCGCCCGTGCTTGCTCCCTTTGCACCAAAGAGGAAAGGGAGGACACTGCGCGGCCTGGCACCCGCCTGGCGTCCTTGGTCGTCATGGCTTGCGTCATGGGCATCTCGTCAGGTACCCCGCCTTGATCTCTCCGCCTCCTCGCGAGCCAGCCTGACGAGGCCGTGCCTGAGGAAGCCTCCTGTCGTTCGCCCCGTGAGGCTTGGCCCTTCGCGAGGGTCTTGAGCATGCGCTGATGGAGATGGGCCATGCTGGGCCGCCCCTTGAGCCACGCCGCAGGCCGCAGGCAGGCAAGTCTGGGGACCCCCGTTCCCAGAACACCAACACATTTCATCTAGCCGATGCCCTGTGCAATTTTTCAAAGTTTCTGGTCATATTGAAGCTTTGTGAAGCAAGTACCATTTTGGTATTTCCAAATGGCATGACACTTTTATAGCGGCTTCATATGATAAAATGACCCACCTCCTCCAAATTTTAGCTCATGACAATCATGTGTGTGAGTGCAACTTCAAAATACCCAAATCTGACCAGTATGGCCTTTTCTACAACAACTACCCTCTAAACTCCTCCTATTAAGCTGATTTTTGGTAATCAGCTTCATCTTAGTGCTTGATCGAGCTGTGCCAAATCTGAGTCCAACTCCATACACGTGAGCCACAACATGTATCAAACACCTTGGCTGTTGGTTTGTTTTGGAGCCTCCTGCCAATCTCTTCTTTGCCCCCAGACCGATTTATTTCTTCATTTGGACTAAGGGTAGCAAGGTCCATCTACTGGACACGGTCGGTCCGGCCAAAACGAGCTATTTGCACCAGTGTGCGTAGTGATCACGCTTGCGTCATGCAAATTGCGAGCTCTGGCTTGTTCTGGCCGCTGTTCCCATCGTCTCCCTCCTCGTCTCAACCTAAAACCTTGTCTAGGAGTTAGCCCGCGCTCGACTGCATCGCCCTGTGCTACTGCCTTGTCGTGGTTCACCATAAATGCGCCGCTAGTGCCATGCCCGTGCCACGTCCAGCCACTTTCCTCTATTAGATCTTGGCTTGAGCTCGCCTGTAAGCTCTAGAGTCTTCCCTGGCCCATATAAGGGTGCCCCAAGGTATTCTGCAGCTCACCACTCCCTCCCTAGCCTCATGTGGTCACCTGAGTCACCTCATCTCGTTGCTTATTTGTTGTTCGTCCTTGGCGCTCGCCGGAGTACGCTCCTCCCCGGTCACCCCGAGCCTCCTCTCCTCCTCTAGCCTCCTCCACTGCCCTCCACACCTCTCTGCGAGTCTCCCCAACCCCTTGCCCCTCACTAAAGCTCCCTGCATCACCGAGAACCACCACCACCGCAGCCTCTGCCTCCTCCTGGCGCCGTCCCTCACCTCCCCTCCACTCCTCCCAGGCGGTCCCTTCGGCTCTAAACGGGTGCGGCAGGCCTCCCTGAAGGAAATATGCCCTAGAGGCAATAATAAAGTTGTTGTTTTTATTTCCTTATATCATGATAAATGTTTATTATTCATGCTAGAATTGTATTAACCGGAAACTTAGTACATGTGTGAAAATACATAGACAAAACAAAGTGTCCCTAGTATGCCTCTACTTGACTAGCTCGTTAATCAAAGATGGTTATGTTTCCTGACCATAGACATGTGTTGTCATTTGATGAATGGGATCACATCATTAGTGAATTATGTGATGGACAAGACCCATCTGTTAGCTTAGCATAATGATCGTTAAGTTTTATTGCTATTGCTTTCTTCATGACTTATACATGTTCCTCTGACTATGAGATTATGCAACTCCTGAATCTGGAGGAACACCTTGTGTGGTATCAAATTCCACAACGTAACTGGGTGATTATAAAGATGCTCTAGAGCTGTCTTTGAAGGTGTTTGTTGAGTTGGCATAGATCGAGATTAGGATTTGTCACTCCATGTATCAGAGAGGTATCTCTGGGCCCTCTCGATAATGCTCATCACTATAAGCCTTGCAAGCAATGTGACTAATGAGTTAGTTACGGGATGATGCATTACGGAATGAGAAAAGAGACTTGCCGGTAACGAGATTGAACTAGGGATGATGATACCGACGATCGAATCTCGGGCAAGTAACATACCGATGACAAAGGGACAACGTATGTTGTTGTGCGGTTTGACCGATAAAGATCTTCATAGAATATGTAGGAACCAATATGAGCATCTAGGTTCCGCTATTGGTTATTGATCGGAGATGTGTCTCGATCATGTCTACATAGTTCTCGAATCCGTAGGGTCCGCACACTTAACGTTCGATGACGATTTGTATTATGAGTTATGTGTTTTGGTGACCGAAGTTTGTCGGAGTCCTGGATGAGGTCACGAAGATGAAGAGGAGACTCAAAATGGTCGAGAGGTAAATATTGATATATTGGAAGGTTACATTTGGACACCAGAATGGTTTCGGGAAGTTTTGGATAAGTTTCGAAGTATCGGGAGGTTACCGGAACCCCCCGGGGAGTAATGGGCCAATATGGGCCTTAGTGGAGGAGAGAGGGTCGGCCATAGGAGGTGGCGCACCCCCCCTTGCCAATCCAAATTGGACAAGGGGTGGGGGCGGCCCCCCCTTTTCCTTCTCCTACTCCCTCTCTCTTTCCCCTTTGCTACTCCGGAAAAAAGGAAAAATGCGTGGGGGGGGGGAATCCTACTAGGTTTGGAGTCCTAGTAGGACTCCCCCTCCATGGCGCGCCCCCTGGTGACCGGCATCCTCCCCCCTCATTTATATACGGGGGCAGGGGGCACCCCAAAGGCACAACATTGTCTTAGCCGTGTGCGGTCCCTCCTCCACTGTTTACACCTCTGATAGTATCATTGTAGTGCTTAGGCGAAGCCCTGCGGGGATCACATCACCAACACCGTCATCACGCCATCGTGCTGACGAAACTCTCCTTCGACCCTTTGCTAGATCAAGAGTTCGAGGGACGTCCATCGAGCTGAACGTGTGCTGATCTCGGAGGTGCCGTACGTTCGGTGCTAGCTCGGTTGGATCATGAAGACGTTCGACTACATCAACCACGTTAACCTAACGCTTCCCCTTTCGGTCTATGATGGTACATGGACACACTCTCCCCCTGTCGATGGTACGATGGTACGTAGATTTTTTTTGAAATTGCATGCTATGTTTCCCAACAGTGGTATCCAAGCCAGGTCTATGCATAGATGATATGCACGAGTAGAACACAAAGAGTTGTGGGCAATAATAGTCATACTGTTTACCACCAACGTCTTACTTTGATTCAGCAGTATTGTTGGATGAAGCGGCCCGGACCAACATTACATGACCATGTTCATGAGACCGGTTCTACTGACGTGCTTTGCACACAGGTGGCCGGCGGGTGTCTGTTTCTCCAACTTTAGGTGAATCGAGTTTGACTGCAGACGGTCCTTGTTGAAGGTTAAAACAACACACTTGACAAAAAATCGTTGTGGCTTTGATGGGTAGGTAAGAAGGGTTCTTGATAGAAGCCCGTAGCAGCCACGTAAAACTTGCAACAACAAATTAGAGGACGTCTAACTTGTTTTTGCATGGCTTGTTGTGATGTGGTATGGTTAAGACATGATGTGATATAAATTTTTGTATGAGATGTGAAGGAAATATGCCCTAGAGGCAATAATAAACTTATTATTTATTTCCTCATATCATGATAAATGTTTATTATTCATGCTAGAATTGTATTACCCGGAAACATAATACATGTGTGAATACATAGACAAACATAGTGTCACTAGTATGCCTCTACTTGACTAGCTCGTGAATCAAAGATGGTTAAGTTTCCGAACCATAGACATGAGTTGTCATTTGATTAACGGGATCACATCACATCATTAGGAGAATGATGTGATTGACTTGACCCATTCTGTTAGCTTAGCACTTGATCGTTTAGTATGTTGCTATTGCTTTCTTCATGACTTATACATGTTACTATGACTATGAGATTATGTAACTCCTGCTTACCGGAGGAACACTTTGTGTGCTACCAAACGTCACAACGTAACTGGGTGATTATAAAGGTGCTCTACAGGTGTCTCCAAAGGTACTTGTTGAGTTGACGTATTTCGAGATTAGGATTTGTCACTCCGATTGTCGGAGAGGTATCTCTGGGCCCTCTCGGTAATGCACATCACTATAAGCCTTGCAAGCAATGTAGCTAATGAGTTAGTTACGGGATGATGCATTACGTAACGAGTAAAGAGACTTGCCGATAACGAGATTGAACTAGGTATTGAGATACCGACGATCGAATCTCGGGCAAGTAACATATCGATGACAAAGGGAACAACGTATGTTGTTATGCGGTTTGACCGATAAAGATCTTCGTAGAATATGTAGGAGCCAATATGAGCATCCAGGTTCCGCTATTGGTTATTGACCGGAGACGTGTCTCGGTCATGTCTACATAGTTCTCGAACCCGTAGGGTCCGCACGCTTAAAGTTAGATGACAGTTATATTATGAGTTTATGCATTTTGATGTAGCGAAGGTTGTTCGGAGTCCCGGATGTGATCATGGACATGACGAGGAGTCTCAAAATGGTCGAGACATGAAGATCGATATATTGGACGACTATATTTGGACACCGGAAAGGTTCCGGGTGAGATTGGGACAATACCGGAGCTCCAAGAGGTTATCGGAACCCCCCGGGAGGTATATGGGCCTTAATGGGCCTTAGTGGAAAGGAGGGGAAAGGAGCAAGGGAGGGGGCGCCACCCCAAGCCCAATCCGAATTGGGAGGGGGGCCGCCCCCCCTTTCCTTCCTCCCTCCTTCCTCTTCCTTCCCTCTCCCTCTCCAAATAGGAAAGGGAGGAGTCCTACTCCCGATGGGAGTATGACTCCCCCCTAGGGCGCGCCTCCTCCCCTTGGCCGCCCCCTCCTCCACTCCTTTATATACGGGGGAGGGGGGCACCCCATTGACACAACAATTGATCATTGATCTCTTAGCCGTGTGCGGTGCCCCCCTCCACCATAGTCCTCCTCGATAATATCGTAGCGGTGCTTAGGCGAAGCCCTGCGACGGTAGAAAATCGTCATCGTCACCATGCCGTCGTGCTGACGGAACTCTCCCTCAACACTCGGCTACATCGGAGTTTGAGGGACGTCATCGAGCTGATCGTGTGCAAGAACTTGGAGGTGCCATGCTTTCGGTGCTTGATCGGTCGGGCCGTGAAGACGTACGACTACATCAACCGCGTTGTGCTAACGCTTCCGCTTACGGTCTACGATGGTACGTAGACAACACTCTCCCCTCTTGTTGCTATGCATCACCATGATCTTGCGTGTGCGTAGGAAATTTTTGAAATTACTACGTTCCCCAACAGTGGTGTCAGAGCCAGGTTTTATGCGTTGATGTTATATGCACGAGTAGAACACAAGTGAGTTGTGGGCGATACAAGTCATACTGCTTACCAGCATGTCATACTTTGGTTCGACGGTATTGTTGGATGAAGCGGCCCGGACCGACATTACGCGTACGCTTACGCGAGACTGGTTCTACCGACGTGCTTTGCAAACAGGTGGCTGGCGGGTGTCAGTTTCTCCAACTTTAGTTGAACCGAGTGTGGCTACGCCCGGTCCTTGAGAAGGTTAAAACAACACTAACTTGACGAACTATCGTTGTGGTTTTGATGCGTAGGTAAGAACGGTTCTTGCTCAGCCCGTAGCAGCCACGTAAAACTTGCAACAACAAAGTAGAGGACGTCAAACTTGTTTTTACAGGGCATGTTGTGATGTGATATGGTCAAGACGTGATGCTATATTTTATTGTATGAGATGATCATGTTTTGTAACCCAGTTATCGACAACTAGCAGGAGCCATATGGTTGCCGCTTTATTGTATGCAATGCAATCGCCCTTTAATTGCTTTACTTTATCACTAAGCGGTAGCAATAGTTGTAGAAGCAATAGTTGGCGAGACGACAACGATGCTACGATGGAGATCAAGGTGTTGCGCCGGTGACGATGGTGATCATGACGGTGCTTCGGAGATGGATATCACAAGCACAAGATGATGATGGCCATATCATATCACTTATATTGATTGCATGTGATGTTTATCTTTTATGCATCTTATCTTTCTTTGATTGACGGTAGCAATATAAGATGATCTCTCACTAAATTTCAAGATAAAAGTGTTCTCCCTGAGTATGCACCGTTGCCAAAGTTCGTCGTGCCCAGACACCACGTGATGATCGGGTGTGATAAGCTCTACGTCCATCTACAAGGGGTGCAAGCCAGTTTTGCACACTCAGAATACTCAGGTTAAACTTGATGAGCCTAGCGTATGCAGATATGGCCTCGGAACACTGAGACCGAAAGGTCGAGCGTGAATCATATAGTAGATATGATCAACATAGTGATGTTCACCATTGAAAACTACTCCATTTCACGTGATGATCGGTTATGGTTTAGTTGATTTGGATCACATGATCACTTAGATGATTAGAGGGATGTCTATCTATGTGGGAGTTCTTAAGTAATATGATTAATTGAACTTAAATTTATCATGAACTTAGTACCTGATAGTGTTTTGCTTGTCTATATTTGTTGTAGATAGATAGCTCGTGTTGTTGTTCCGTTGAATTTTAATGCGTTCCTTTAGAAAGCAAAGTTGAAAGATGATGGTAGAAATTACACGGACTAGGTCCGTCACTTGAGGATTATCCTCGTTGGTAAGAATTACGTCCTGGAAGCACTGCTAGGTACCAAACCTGTTGCAGGAGCAACACCAGATGTTATGAACGTCTAGCAGAGCAAAGCTGATGACTACTTGATAGTTTAGTATGCCATGCTTTACGGCTTAGAACCGGGACTTCAACGACGTTTTGAACGTCATGGAGCATATGAGATGTTCCGGGAGTTGAAGTTAATATTTCAAGCAAATGCCCGGATTGAGAGATATGAAGTCTCCAATAAGTTCTACAGCTGCAAGATGGAGGAGAACAGTTCTGTCAGTGAGCATATACTCAGAATGTCTGGGTATAACAACCACTTGATTCAACTGGGAGTTAATCTTTCGGATGATAGCGTCATTGACAGAATTCTTCAATCACTGCCACCAAGCTACAAGAGCTTCGTGATGAACTATAATATGCAAGGGATGGATAAGACTATTCCTGAGCTCTTCGCAATGCTAAAGGCTGCGGAGGTAGAAATCAAGAAGGAGCATCAAGTGTTGATGGTCAATAAGACCACCAGTTTCAGGAAAAAGGGCAAAGGGAAAAAGAAGGGGAACTTCAAGAAGAACATCAAACAAGTTGCTGCTCAAGAGAAGAAACCCAAGTATGGACCTAAGCCTGAGACTGAGTGCTTCTACTGCAAGCAGATTGGTCACTGGAAGCGGAACTGCCCCAAGTATTTGGCGGATAAGAAGGATGGCAAGGTGAACAAAGGTATATGTGATATACATGTTATTGATGTGTACCTTACCAGAGCTCGCAGTAGCACCTGGGTATTTGATACTGGTTCTGTTGCTAATATTTGCAACTCGAAACAGGGACTACAGATTAAGGGGACACTGGCTAAGGACGAGGTGACGATGCGCATGGGAAATGGTTCCAAAGTCGATGTGATCGCCGTCGGCACGCTACCTCTACATCTATCTTCAGGATTAGTTTTAGACCTAAATAATTGTTATTTGGTGCCAGCGTTGAGCATGAACATTATATCTGGATCTTGTTTGATGCGAGACGGTTATTCATTTAAATCTGAGAATAATGGTTGTTCTATTTATATGAGTAATATCTTTTATGGTCATGCACCCTTAAAGAGTGGTCTATTTTTGATGAATCTCGATAGTAGTGATACACATATTCATAATGTTGAAGCCAAAAGATGCATAGTTGATAATGCTAGTGCAACTTATTTGTGGCACTGCCGTTTAGGTCATATTGGTGTAAAGCGCATGAAGAAACTCCATACTGATGGACTTTTGGAATCACTTGATTATGAATCACTTGGTACTTGCGAACCATGCCTCATGGGCAAGATGACTAAAACGCCGTTCTCCGGAACTATGGAGCGAGCAACTGATTTGTTGGAAATCATACATACCGATGTATGTGGTCCAATGAATATTGAGGCTCGCGGAGGGTATCATTATTTTCTCACCTTCATAGATGATTTGAGCAGATATGGGTATATCTACTTAATGAAACATAAGTCTGAAACATTTGAAAAGTTCAAAGAATTTCAGAGTGAAGTTGAAAATCATCGTAACAAGAAAATAAAGTTTCTACGATCTGATCGTGGAGGAGAATATTTGAGTTACGAGTTTGGTTTACATTTGAAGCAATGCGGAATAGTTTCGCAACTCACGCCACCCGGAACACCATAGCGTAATGGTGTGTCCGAACGTCGAAATCGTACTTTACTAGATATGGTGCGATCTATGATGTCTCTTACTGATTTACCGCTATCGTTTTGGGGTTATGCTTTAGAGACGGCCGCATTCACGTTAAATAGGGCACCATCAAAATCCGTTGAGACGACGCCTTATGAACTGTGGTTTGGCAAGAAACCAAAGTTGTCGTTTCTTAAAGTTTGGGGCTGCGATGCTTATGTGAAAAAGCTTCAACCCGATAAGCTCAAACCCAAATCGGAGAAATGTGTCTTCATAGGATACCCAAAGGAAACTGTTGGGTACACCTTCTATCACAGATCCGAAGGCAAGACATTTGTTGCCAAGAATGGATCCTTTCTAGAGAAGGAGTTTCTCTCGAAAGAAGTGAGTGGGAGGAAAGTAGAACTTGATGAGGTAACTGTACCTGCTCCTTTATTGGAAAATAGTTCATCACAGAAACCGGTTCCTGTGACGACTACACCAATAAGTGAGGAAGCTAATGATGTTGATCATGAAACTTCAGATCAAGTTACTACAGAACCTCGTAGGTCAACCAGAGTAAGATCCGCACCAGAGTGGTACGGTAATCCTATTCTGGAGGTCATGTTACTTGACCATGGCGAACCTACGACCTATGAGGACGCGATGGTGAGCCCAGATTCCGCAAAATGGCTTGAGGCCATGAAATCTGAGATGGGATCCATGTATGAGAACAAAGTGTGGACTTTGGTTGACTTGCCCGATGATCGGCAAGCCATCGAGAATAAATGGATCTTCAAGAAGAAGACTGACGCAGATGGTAATGTTACTGTCTACAAAGCTCGACTTGTTGCGAAAGGTTTTCGACAAGTTCAAGGGGTTGACTATGATGAGACTTTCTCACCCGTAGCGATGCTTAAGTCTGTCCGAATCATGTTAGCAATTGCCGCATTTCATGATTATGAAATTTGGCAAATGGATGTCAAAACTGCATTCCTGAATGGATTTCTAGAAGAAGAGTTGTATATGATGCAACCAGAAGGTTTTGTCGATCCAAAGGATGCTAACAAAGTGTGCACGCTCCAGCGATCCATTTATGGACTGGTGCAAGCCTCTCGGAGTTGGAATAAACGCTTTGATAGTGTGATCAAAGCATATGGTTTTATACAGACTTTTGGAGAAGCCTGTATTTACAAGAAAGTGAGTGGGAGCTTTGTAGCATTTCTAATATTATATGTGGACGACATATTATTAATTGGAAATGATATAGAATTTCTGGATAGCATAAAAGGATACTTGAATAAAAGTTTTTCGATGAAAGACCTCGGTGAAGCTGCGTACATATTGGGCATCAAGATCTATAGAGATAGATCAAGATGCTTAATTGGACTTTCACAAAGTACATACCTTGATAAATTTTTGAAAAAGTTCAAAATGGATCAAGCAAAGAAAGGGTTCTTAATACAAGGTGTGAAATTGAGTCAGACTCAATGCCCGACCACTACAGAAGATAGAGAGAAAATGAAAGAAGTTCCCTATGCTTCAGCCATAGGCTCTATCATGTATGCAATGGTGTGTACCAGACCTGATGTGTGCCTTGCTATTAGTTTAGCAGGGAGGTACCAAAGTAATCTAGGAGTGGATTACTGGACAACGATCAAGAACATCCTGAAATACCTGAAAAGAACTAAGGATATGTTCTCGTTTATGGAGGTGACAAAGAGCTAGTCATAAATGGTTACGTCGATGCAAGCTTTGACACTAATCCGGATGATTCTAAATCGCAAACCGGATACGTATTTATATTGAACAGTGGAGCTGTCAGTTGGTGCAGTTCTAAACAATGCGTCGTGGCAGGATGGAAGCAAAAATCGAAGGAGTCTGGATGAAGGAGTTCATATCCGATCTAGGTGTCATACCTAGTGCATCGGGTCCAATGAAAATCTTTTTTGACAATACTGGTGCAATTGCCTTGGCAAAGGAATCCAGATTTCACAAGAGAACCAAACACATCAAGAGACGCTTGAATTCCATCCGGGACCAAGTCCAGGTGGGAGACATAGAGATTTGCAAGATACATACGGATCTGAATGTTGCAAACCCGTTGACTAAGCCTCTTCCACGAGCAAAACATGATCAACACCAAGGCTCCATGGGTGTTAGAATCATTACTATGTAATCTAGATTATTGACTCTAGTGCAAGTGGGAGACTGAAGGAAATATGCCCTAGAGGCAATAATAAAGTTATTATTTATTTCCTCATATCATGAGAAATGTTTATTATTCATGCTAGAATTGTATTACCCGGAAACATAATACATGTGTGAATACATAGACAAACATAGTGTCACTAGTATGCCTCTACTTGACTAGCTCGTGAATCAAAGATGGTTAAGTTTCCTAACCATAGACATGAGTTGTCATTTGATTAACGGGATCACATCATTAGGAGAATGATGTGATTGACTTGACCCATTCCGTTAGCTTTGCACTTGATCGTTTAGTATGTTGCTATTGCTTTCTTCATGACTTATACATGTTCCTATGACTATGAGATTATGTAACTCCCGCTTACCGGAGGAACACTTTGTGTGCTACCAAATGTCACAACGTAACTGGGTGATTATAAAGGTGCTCTACAGGTGTCTCCAAAGGTACTTGTTGAGTTGACGTATTTCGAGATTAGGATTTGTCACTCCGATTGTCGGAGAGGTATCTCTGGGCCCTCTCGGTAATGCACATCACTATAAGCCTTGCAAGCAATGTAGCTAATGAGTTAGTTACGGGATGATGCATTACATAACGAGTAAAGAGACT
Organism: Triticum aestivum; assembly: GCF_018294505.1. NCBI lineage: Eukaryota > Viridiplantae > Streptophyta > Magnoliopsida > Poales > Poaceae > Triticum > Triticum aestivum. Next base: position 335,879,805 of record NC_057798.1, on the reverse strand, counting down.
TGCCGGTAACGAGATTGAACTAGGTATTGAGATACCAACGATCGAATCTCGTGCAAGTAACATACCGATGACAAAGGGAACAACGTATGTTGTTATGCGGTTTAACCGATATAGATCTTCGTAGAATATGTAGGAGTCAATATGAGCATCCAGGTTCCGCTATTAGTTATTGACCGAAGACGTGTCTCGGTCATGTCTACATAGTTCTCAAACCCATAGGGTCCGCACACTTAAAGTTAGATAACAGTTATATTATGAGTTTATGCATTTTGATGTACCGAAGGTTTTTCGGAGTCCCGGATGTGATCATAGACATGACGAGGAGTCTCAAAATGGTCGAGACATGAAGATCGATATATTGGACGGCTATATTTGGACACCGGAAAGTTTTCGGGTGAGATTGGGACAATACCGGAGCTCCGGGAGGTTATCGGAACCCCCCGGGAGGTATATGGGCCTTAATGGGCCTTAGTGGAAAGGAGGGGAAAGGAGCAAGGGAGGGGGCGCCCCCCAAGCCCAATCCGAATTGGGAGGGCCCCCCTTTCCTTCCTCCCTCCTTCCTCTTCCTTCCCTCTCCCTCTCCAAATAGGAAAGGGAGGAGTCCTACTCCCGGTAGGAGTAGGACTCCCCCCTAGGGCGCGCCTCCTCCCCTTGGCCGGCCCCCTCCTCCACTCCTTTATATACGGGGGAGGGGGGCACCCCATAGACACAACAATTGATCATTGATCTCTTAGCCGTGTGCGGTGCCCCCCTCCACCATAGTCCTCCTTGATAATATCGTAGTGGTTCTTAGGCGAAGCCCTGCGATGGTAGAACATCATCATCATCACCACACCGTCGTGCTGACAGAACTCTCCCTCGACACTCGGCTGCATCGGAGTTCGAGGGACGTCATCGAGCTGAACGTGTGCAAGAACTCGGAGGTGCCGTGCTTTCGGTGCTTGATCGGTCGGGCCGTGAAGACGTACGACTACATCAACCGCGTTGTGCTAACGCTTCCGCTTACGGTCTACGAGGGTATGTAGACAACACTCTCCCCTCTCGTTGCTATGCATCACCATGATCTTGCGTGTGCGCAAGAAATTTTTGAAATTACTACGTTCCCCAACAGTGGTGTCAGAGCCAGGTTTTATGCGTTGATTTTATATGCACGAGTAGAACACAAGTGAGTTGTGGGCGATACAAGTCATACTGCTTACCAGCATGTCATACTTTGGTTCGGCGGTATTGTTGGATGAAGCGGCCCGGACCGACATTAGGCGTACGCTTACGCGAGACTGGTTCTACCGACGTGCTTTGCACACAGGTGGCTGGCGGGTGTCAGTTTCTCCAACTTTAGTTGAACCGAGTGTGGCTACGCCCGGTCCTTGAGAAGGTTAAAACAACACTAACTTGACGAACTATCGTTGTGGTTTTGATGCGTAGGTAAGAACAGTTCTTGCTCACCCCGTAGCAGCCACTTAAAACTTGCAACAACAAAGTAAAGGACGTCTAACTTGTTTTTGCAGGGCATGTTGTGATGTAATATGGTCAAGACGTGATGCTATATTTTATTTTATGAGATGATCATGTTTTGTAACTGAGTTATCGGCAACTGGTAGGAGCCATATGGTTGTCGCTTTATTGTATGCAATGCAATCGCCCTGTAATTGCTTTACTTTATCACTAAGCGGTAGCGATAGTCGTAGAAGAAATAGTTAGCGATACAAAAATGATTCTACGATGGAGATCAAGGTGTCGCGCCGGTGACGATGGTGATCATGACCGTGCTTCGGAGATGGAGATCACAAGCACAAGATGATGATGGCCATATCATATCACTTATATTGATTGCATGTGATGTTTATCTTTTATGCATCTTATCTTGCTTTGATTGATGGTAGCATTATAAGATGATCTCTCACTAAATTTCAAGATAAAAGTGTTCTCCTTGAGTTTGCACCGTTGCCAAAGTTCGTCGTGCCCAGACACCACGTGATGATCGGGTGTGATAAGCTCTACGTCCATCTACAACGGGTGCAAGCCAGTTTTGCACACGCAGAATACTCAGGTTAAACTTGACGAGCCTAGCGTATGCAGATGTGGCCTCGGCACTCTGAGACCAAAAGGTCGAGCGTGAATCATATAGTAGATATGATCAACATAGTGATGTTCACCATTGAAAACTACTCCATTTCACGTGATGATCGGTTATGGTTTAGTTGATGATTTGGATCCCGTGATCACTTAGATGATTAGAGGGATGTCTATCTAAGTGGGAGTTCTTAAGTAATATGATTTATTGAACTTAAATTTGTCATGAACTTAGTACCTGATAGTATTTTGCTTGTCTATGTTTGTTGTAGATAGATAGCTCGTGCTGTTGTTCCGTTGATTTTTAATGTGTTCCGTGAGAAAGCAAAGTTGAAAGATGATGGTAGAAATTACACGGACTGGGTCCATAACTTGAGGATTATCCTCATTGCTGCACAGAAGAATTAAGTCCTGGAAGCACTGCTAGGTGCCAAACCTGCTGCAGGAGCAACACCAGATGTTATGAACGTCTGGCAGAGCAAAGCTGATGACTACTTGATAGTTCAGTGTGCCATGCTTTACGGCTTAGAACCGGGACTTCAACGATGTATTGAACGTTATGGAGCATATGAGATGTTCCAGGAGTTGAAGCTAATATTTCAAGCAAATGCCCGCATTGAGAGATATGAAGTCTCCAATAAGTTCTACAGTTGCAAGATGGAGGAGAACAGTTCTGTCAGTGCGCATATACTCAGAATGTCTGGGTATAACAACCACTTGATTCAACTGGGAGTTAATCTTTCGGATGATAGTGTCATTGACAAAATTTTTCAATCACTGCCACCAAGCTACAAGAGCTTTGTGATGAACTATAATATGCAAGGGATGGATAAGACTATTCCCGAGCTCTTCGCAATGCTAAAGGCTGCGGAGGTAGAAATCAAGAAGGAGCATCAAGTGTTGATGGTCAATAAGACAACCAGTTTCAGGAAAAAGGGCAAAGGGAAAAAGAAGGGGAACTTCAAGAAGAACAACAAACAAGTTGCTACTCAAGAGAAGAAACCCAAGTCTGGACCTAAGCATGAGACTGAGTGCTTCTACTGCAAGAAGATTGGTCACTGGAAGTGGAACTGCCCCAAGTATTTGGCGGATAAGAAGGATGGCAAGGTGAACAAAGGTATATGTGATATACATGTTATTGATGTGTACCTTACCAGAGCTCGCAGTAGCACCTGGGTATTTGATACTGGTTTTGTTGCTAACATTTGCAACTCGAACAGGGACTACAGATTAAGCGGACACTGGCTAAGGACGAGGTGACGATGCGCGTGGGAAATGGTTCCAAAGTCGATGTGATCGCCGTCGGCACGCTACCTCTACATCTACCTTCAGGATTAGTTTTAGACCTAAGTAATTGTTATTTGGTGCCAACGTTGAGCATGAACATTATATCTGGATCTTGTTTGATGCGAGACAGTTATTCATTTAAATCTGAGAATAATGGCTGTTCTATTTATATGAGTAATATCTTTTATGGTCATGCAGCCTTAAAGGGTGGTCTATTTTTGATGAATCTCGATAGTAGTGATACACATATTCATAATGTTGAAGCCAAAAGATGCAGAGTTGATAATGATAGTGCAACTTATTTGTGGCACTGCCGTTTAGGTCATATTGGTGTAAAGTGCATGAAGAAACTCCATACTAATGGGCTTTTGTAATCACTTGATTATGAATCACTTGGTACTTGCGAACCATGCCTCATGGGCAAGATGACTAAAACGCCATTCTCCGGAACTATGGAGCGAGCAACTGATTTGTTGGAAATCATACATACTGATGTATGTGGTCCAATGAATATTGAGGCTCGTGGCGGGTATCGTCATTTGAGCAGATATGGGTGAGGGAGTCCTGGATAAGGGGGTATCCGGACAGCCGGACTGTGTACAACGTCCGGACTATTGAAGCATGAAGATACAAGACTCAAGACTTCGGCCCGTGTTCAGATGGGACTTTGCTTGGCGTGGAAGGCAAGCTTGGCGATCCGGATATTATATTTCCTTCCTTGTAACCGACTCCATGTAAACCCTAGCCCTCTCCGGTGTCTATATAAACCGGAGAGGTTGGTCCTTAGAAGGCCGGTCACAATTACAATCATACCATCATAGGCTAGCTCATAGGGTTTAGTCTCTACGATCTCGTGGTAGATCTACTCTTGTACTACACATATCATCAATATTAATCAAGCAGGAAGTAGGGTTTTACCTCCATCGAGAGGGCCCGAACCTGGGTAAACATCTGTGTCCCTTACTTCTTGTTACCATCAGCCTTGACGCACAGATCGGGACCCCCTACCCGAGATCCGCCGGTTTTGACTCCGACATTGGTGCTTTCATTGAGAGTTCCTCTATGTCGTCGCTGTCAAGCTCGATGGCTCCTTCAATCGTCATCAACGACGCTGTCTAGGGTGAGACTTTTCCTCCCCGGACAGATCTTTGTGTTCGGCGGCTTCGCGCTGCGGGCCAATTCGCTTGGCCGCCTGGAGCAGATCGATAGATATGCCCCCGGCTTTCAAATCAGGTTTGAAAACCTGAACTACACGGCGGATATCCGTGGAGACTTGATCTTTGACGGGTTCGGGCCAGCGCTAGAAGCGCCGAACAGTCAAGATGAGCATGGCTTAGACCTGCTATCGGACGTTGCTCGGGATATCACCCCGGCAGAAGCCTCGGATCTAAATCCGGGGCAGGTTGCTTCGCCTAAGGACAGAGGGTTGGACCCCGCCCCGCAAGTCGTGCCCTCATCGGCGATGGAGCCGAACACAGGTCTCACCTCTAAGGGAGCTTGTAACTCCGGACCCCTGGATTCATATCCGGATGCAGGTTCCAGTCCGCGCACCCCCGAGCCCGCCGATCCTGGATGGGCTCCGGTGATGGAGTTCACCGCGGCGGACGTCTTTCAGCACTCGCCCTTCGGCGACATGCTGGACTTATTGAAGTCTCTCTCCTTGTCAGGAGACTCCGGGCCGAACTATGTCCGGCTTGAGTGGGAAGCAGGCGACGAAGCAATTCGTTGCCCACCCACCACCCACTTCATTGCCACGATGGATGATCTAACCGACGTGCTTGACTTCGACTCTGAAGACATCGACGGTATGGACAACGATGTAGGAGAATTACAGGAGCCTCCGCTTACCGGGCGGTGGATGACCACCTCCTCATATGATATATATATATGGTGGACACTCCGAAGGAAACTAACGGTGACGAGGCAACGGAGGACAACCCCTCGGGAAGAAAATCAAAGAATGGGCGTCGTCGGCGCCGCTCCAAGCCCCGCCACAGCAACACCGGCCCCAGAGACGAAAATAATCCGGATGGCACCGGAGAAGAATATGACCCTGACCAGCCCGCCTTCGAGCAAGCCGAACAGGAAGATGAGCATGTCAGCCCAGAAGAACAGGCGACAGACGCATACCCGGAGGAGGACAACTACATGCCCCCCTCCGAAGACGAGATCAGCCTCGGTGACGACGAATTCGGCATGCTTGAGGATCCCGTGGAGTAGGAGCGTTTCAAGCGTAGGCTTATAGCCACTGCGAGGAGCCTGAAGAAGAAGCAGCAACAACTCCAAGCTGATCAAGACATGCTCACATATAGATGGACTGAAGTCCTGGCAGCCGAGGAATATGGACTCGAACGCCAAACGGCTGACCGGCCACCCTGTGGCCGGGATAAAACGGGATACCAGCCCGGATACCAGCCCGCACCCCCACGTCGATACACTATGACTCAGGGCACCAGGCACGACCTGCAAGATATTCTAGAAAATAAGGCAAGACAGCCAAGATGGATCTACGGATTGAGGGGGCGTGCCCCAGCGCGTGACGATGACCGTCGCGCCGGATACATCATCAACAAGTCCGGCCGGGCCGAACATAGCAACCCAGACCAATCCGACCTGCGTAGCCACATAGCCCGGCACAGAGGCGGCGCACACCCCCTCTGCTTCACTGACGAAGTGATGGATCATGAATTCCCAGAAGGATTCAAACCCGTAAACATTGAATCATACGATGGCACAACAGACCCCGCAGTATGGATCGAAGATTTCCTTCTCCACATTCACATGGCCCGCGGAGATGATCTACACGCCATCAAGTATCTCCCCCTTAAGCTCAAAGGACCAGCCCGACACTGGTTAAACAGCCTGCCTGCAAATTCCATTGGCAGTTGGGAAAACCTGGAAGACGCATTCCTTGATAACTTCTAGGGCACATATGTGTGACCACCGGATGCTGATGACCTGAGCCACATTACTCAACAACCCGGAGAGTCAGCCCGAAAATTCTGGACTCGGTTCATCACTAAAAAGAACCAAATAGTTGACTGTCCGGACGCCGAAGCCCTGGCGGCTTTTAAGCATAATATCCGTGATGAGTGGCTCGCTCGACATCTCGGCCAGGAAAAACCCAAGTCTATGGAAACTCTCACAACCCTAATGACCCGTTTTTGTGCGGGTGAGGATAGCTGGTTGGCTCGCAGCGGCACCACGCCACATTCCGGCGCTTCGGACGGCCGTGATGCTAACGGCAAGCCACGGTGCAACAGACATAAGAGATGGAACAACGGCGATAGCACTGAAGACACGGCAGTCAACGCCGGATTCAGCGGATCTAAGTCCGGGCAGCGGAAAAAACCGTTTAAAAGAAATAATCAGGGACCATCCAGTCTGGACCGCATACTAGAGCACTCATGCCAAATTCATGGCACACCGGACAAACCAGCCAACCACACCAATAGAGACCGCTAGGTGTTCAAACAGGCCGGTAAGATAAACGCCGAAAACAAAGACAAGGGGCTGCACAACGACGATGACGATGAGCCCCAGCGTCCGAATACGGGGGGGGGGGGCAAAAGGAATTTCCCCCCAGGTGAAAACGATCAATATGATCTACGCCACTCACATCCCCAAACGGGAATGGAAGCGAGCACTACAGGACGTCTATGCGATGGAGCCAGTCGCCCCCAAATTCAATCCATGGTCAGCCTGTCCGATCACCTTTGATCGTAGGGATCATCCCACTAGCATCCGTCATGGCGGCTCAGCCGCACTGGTCTTAGACCCAATCATCGACGGGTTCCACCTCACGCGTGTCCTTATGGACGGCGGTAGTAGCCTGAACCTGCTTTATCAGGACACAGTGCGCGAGATGGGCATTGATCCTTCAAGGATCAAGCCCACCAAAACTACCTTTAAAGGTGTAATTCCTGGAGTAGAGGCCCGCTGTACGGGCTTTATAACGTTGGAAGTGGTCTTCGGATCCCCGGATAACTTCCGGAGCAAAGAGTTAATATTCGATATCGTACCTTTCCGCAGTGGTTACCACGCACTGCTTGGACGAACCGCACTCGCTAGATTCAATGCGGTACCACATTATGCATATCTCAAGCTCAAGATGCCAGGACCGCGCGGGGTCATCACTGTCAATGGAAATATGGACCGGTCCCTTCGAACAGAAGAGCATACGGCAGCCCTCGCGGCAGAAGTACAATGCGGCCTACTCCGACACACCAATCCGGCGACAACTTCGAGCACTGTCAAGCGAGTCCGGAGCACCCCGCAACAGGATCATCAGGAACACCCAGATCGTGATTAGCAGTCCGGCCTCCGCTCAAGCCCCTCCAAAGCAGCATTTGTGCCACGCGTACACAATTACGCACTCAAGATACCATGGGCATAGGCGGAGGCGCATCAACGACTCAGTCAACAATGCGGGTAATCGCCAAATACCTTCATACTCTTTCCCTTTTACCTTTCAGGACATCGCGCTAGTGCAGCATCCTCAGAAGAGCCGAATTGCCGGACTCATAGGGGAGAGACATCCAAGGAGGCAACAGACGTGCAGAACAGAAGAAAACCCAGGTGGAATCTATTTGCGATCATTATACCTGCTTTATCTACCTGTACACAGCCTACCCCTGGATAGGACATGTCAAATAGTCCTATTTATCTCCGCTTAATGCATCCATTGTAAACATACGCTTAAACATATTTTTCGTCAATGGGAGACTATATATAGTGTCAACTTATTATTCTTATTGGAGCATTTTTTCTCGTATAAATGTTTATTTGGTTTTGCATCCATACACCTTGGTATGGTCAGTTCACCAGGGGCTTCTTATGGCGCCCCGTAATATGGCAACTAAAAGTCCGAACACTTTCAATAGTGCGGCACCCCGAACTTATAGCACTATATGCATCAGCTCCGAATCATGTCTTGGGTCTACAGTTGGGATAGCCCGGCTCCCTTGTTTTGGTGCCTTACGTTCCGTTATATCGGCTAAGGTAGCGTAGGGAGAACTACTGCGATTGTGTCCCGATTCTTCCGGACGAGCACCTCAGTAGAGAAAGCCAAAAACTGACCGGCATGATGTGGCGAGAGCCGGTCGCTGTTCGAGAGGTACTAAAATCCTTAAAGATTTTACGCTTTAGGCGACAAATCGGCTTTGTCCGATCTAGGCGTATATAGCGCCCCAATTCGACCTTCCGGATTCTAGGGGCTTCGCCGAAATTTAAAATTGTAGACTTCTATGGCTAAGTGAAAGTTATAAAGCTGCATAGTCCGATTGCCTCGTTCGTTGCGCCGGACACCTCCTTAAGGGACCAAACATTTGGATAAAGAGTGTCTGGGTTTTCCACGAACACCCCAGTGCTAGTCACGCGGGGGCGGAAGCCGACGACTGGCCTACTTTCAGGATTTTATAAACAGCCGCACAGAAGGTAATATTTTAAATAACAAAAGCGCTACATAGCGCAAGTAACTTCGTCCTTAAAATACAAACATGACAGAAGTGAATTCATTCAAAAATGGTGTCCTTGGTACATTCGTCAGCCACAAGACGAGCACCCTTTATAACGCCATCATAGTACAGCTCGGGATGGCGATGCGCCTTGCCCTCCGGCGGCCCGTCCTTGACCAGCTTCTCCGCATCCAGCTTGCCCCAATGCACCTTCACGCGGGCAAAGGCCTGGCGGGCACCCTCGATGCACACGGATCGCTTGATCACCTCAAGCCGCGGGCAGGCATCCACCATCCGCTTGATCAGGCCGAAGTAGCTACTGGGCATGAGCTCACGAGGCCACATCCGGACTATGAAACCTTTCATAGCCAGTTCGGCCGCCCTGTGGAGTTCGACCAACTGCTTCAGTTGGTCACTCAGAGGCATCGGGTGTTCGGTCCCAGCATACTGGGACCAGAACAGCTTCTCCGTTGAGTTCCCCTCCTGGGCACGGTAGAACTCCACAGCGTCTGATACCCTGCGTGGCAGATCTGCGAATGCCCCTGGAGAGCTCCGAATTTGAGTAAGTAAAAGAAACGCCTCCTCCACATGTTTGCTTTGCATAAAGAACTTCTTACCCGCTGCTATATTCTTGGCCTCCTGGATCTCCTGCTGTGCTTTCTCGGCTTCGGCCTTGGCGTCTTTTAAATTCGCAAGGGCCTTCGCAAGCTCGGCCTCTTTCGCCTTCAGATCATGCTCCACTGACTCGCATTTCTTGCCGAGGTCCTGGAGCTCTTGCTGTACCTCACCTACCCTAGCACTTTGCTTTTCGTGCTCCTTACACTCCAAGGCCGCCTTGTCTTTGGCCTCGGACAACACCTTCTTCAGGGACGCCACTTCAGTGGTGGCCCCTGTTACACGGTCACGACACTTAGGTGTTAGACCCACCAATTCTGCATATCCTTAAATATATAAGAGCGGGAATTACTTACCTTTGTTCTCTTCGAGCTATCTCTTCGCGAGGTCGAGCTCCCCCTGCGCCTGCTCCAAGTCCCGCTTCAGTTCGGCAACCTCGGCAGTACGGGCAACAGCAGCAAGCAGCACAGCCTGCTTATTCACAATAATACTTATGATTAGACTCCTGCGGATTATAATTGACCCTCTGCTCGGCTTTTCTTTCCGAACACCAAACAGAGTATCAGGGGCTACTACCTATCGGGTGGTAATTTTGCACATATTTATTACTCACCTCGAAGCCTGTTAGGAGGCTGGTGCAAGCTTCGGTTAGTCCGCTCTTGGCGGACGAAACCTTCTGAATCACCGTACTCATAAGAGTATTGTGCCCTTCATCTAGGGAAGCACCGTGAAGTGCCTCCAGCATGCCTTTCGGCGCCTCATGCGCAGCGGAAGTCCGCGACACAGACGGCTCGCCCTCCTTAGCGAGGGGTCGCCCGCCTGAGTCTGGAACCATCGAAGGTTCCGGAATTGTGTTCGGCTAAGAGCTTGGCTGGCCAAGGCTCTCATCGACACGATCCGCGGGGATCTTGAACCCTGCGCGTCCGATGTCTGGGACCCCACCTCGGGGGGTCTCCAGAGTCGCCTCCCCCCGCTTTGGGAGCCTGCGGGACAACACCTCCATGTCATCCGCGTGTTGAGGAGTAGTGGCTGTCGGAAGCGAATTGATCTCTGAATCACTCAGGGACCCAGAGGAAGACACTTCGGGGAGGTCCCTGGCCGGACTGCACAAATGCAAAAACTATAAAGTGAAATCATGATAGAGTGCGGATACTTACGATCGCACTAGGGGCTTCCCCCTGGGCAGCCACCCCTCCTCGCTATGAGCGGTCGTGGCGGAATAGTCCGGAAGGGGCACTGTCGGTGTCAAAACCGGCGGATCTCGGGTAGGGGGTCCCGAACTGTGCGTGTAGGTGGATGGTAACAGGAGACAAGGGACACGATGTTTTTACCCAGGTTCCGGCCCTCTCGATGGAGGTAAAACCCTACTCCTGCTTGATTAATATTGATGATATGGGTAGTACAAGAGTAGATCTACCACGAGATTAGAGAGGCTAAACCCTAGAAGCTAGCCTATGGTATGATTGTTGTTCGTCCTACGGACTAAAACCCTCCGGTTTATATAGGCACCGAAGAGGGTTAGGGTTACACAGAGTCGGTTACAATGGTAGGAGATCTACATATCCGTATTGCCAAGCTTGCCTTCCATGCCAAGGAAAGTCCCATCCGGACACGGGACGAAGTCTTCAATCTTGTATCTTCATAGTCCAGGAGTCCGGCCAAAGGTGATAGTTCGGCTATCCGGACACCCCCTAATCCAGGACTCCCTCAGTAGCCCCCGAACCAAGCTTCAATGCCGATGAGTCCGGCGCGTAGATTGTCTTCGGCATTGCAAGACGGGTTCTTCTCCAAATCCTATGTACCTATTTGAATAGCATCCGGCTTCTTGTAAATATTGCGCTCCTCGGCTTCCACGCCCAATAATGGCCATCTTCCACGTGTCGAACGAATGCGAAAAGCCAGGGTATTTTTACATTATACCCCCCTAGCCACGCAAATGAGCTGCCTATAAAAGAGATGAGGATCTAGATCCGAATCACACCATCCTCCCTTCGCGAGCATTCATCAGAGCGCATATGACAGAAATCCATTCCATTATGGACAGTCGACGCGTCTCCTCCTCTCGCCCTTCCAGCCCCCAGCCTGGAGATTGGGAGAGATGCTCCGTCCCGCACAGCAAGTTAGTGACGCTCCAAACCAAGGGATTTCTTCCCCCAGCCTTCATGGTTCCGGTTCGAGCCGGACTCACCACCTATGTGGGCGGAAAGCAAGCGGAGAGCGTCCCCAGCCCCGCCAAAGGAGAGCGGGTGTGCCTTGTCTCTTATTTGATAAGAGGGCTCGGATTTCCAATTCATCCATTTCTCCGGGGGCTCCTGGAGTTCTACGGCCTCCAGTTGCACAACCTTACGCCTGCCTCTATTCTGCATATTGCAGGCTTCGTGGCCCTTTGCGAGCTATTTTTGGGCATCGAGGCTCATTTTGCGCTATGGAAGAAGCCGTTCTGCCTTGTGCCCCGTCCTCAAGAGGGGTCAATATATCAAGTTGGCGGAGCCGAGCTATGGTGCATCGCCGGGACCGGATATCTATCCGGAACCCCGAAGAAGGCGTCCGAAGACTGGCCTTCGAAGTGGTTTTATATAGAAGATGTCCCCCTGCCGGACCCTGTTCGGATCGGCCTCCCTGAGTTCAATAACGCGCCTTTGAAGAAACGCCTAAGCTGGCGTCCATGGAGCCCTCAGAAGGAAAATGACAGGAACGTCCTTTACCTGATGAGCCGAATAAGGTTGTTGGCTCATTCCAGACTGACCATGATCGGGGTCATGGCCACATGCATTATGCGGGGGGTGCAGCCGCTCCAGTATAGAGGCCACCCCATGTGGGATTTCAACGGGGAGGATGATGCCACCCGTTGCGGCCGTAAGGGGCCGGGATCGGTGGCTGATCTGGTGAAGATCTTGTCCATGTTGTACAAGGGAGAAGAGGAGGAATTTCTCCGCGTCAATCCACAGAACGGATTTTCTATGCACAATCCGCCGAGCTGGGTAAGCAGACATTTCTTTTTTCCTATCCGATCCATATTCCCATAGTCAAGTATCTCATTTTGTGATTTCGGCACAGGAACTGCGCCAGGCCGTAAAGGACATAAACAACCCGCCTCCACAACCCGAGGATCCGGAACGGTTCCTCGATCTGACCTCCCAAGATGATCCGGATATATCAGTGGAGCTGATCGATGGGGTATTTCACCAACTGAGCATTGATAATGCCTTGTTCGCCATTACGGCTGATTACCCCGGAATACTTCCAGCCTCACAGGCAATTGAGACCAAAGTCCCAATACTTTGAAAATGACCCATCCGTGCTTATTTTTGATCACCGTATACTGATGGCATTTCGCAGGGGGCGCCCTTGAGGCGGAAGGCCGAGCCCGCGGCGGCTAGCCAACAAGGGGCAGTACGGCCCAGCAGGCTAAAAAGAGGTGCGGTCCGGATCGAAACTCCGGCGCAACGGTATGGCATGCCACCTTACTCCCAGGCTTTATTCCCAGGAGACATACCAGCGCTCGTGCTTTTTCAGGAAGAAGAGCGCTCGCCGGACTGTATCCGGAGAGGTTGCCAATCAATCCTCCACTCGCCAGGCTCCAAAGCCAGGTCCAGAAGCGGAGGCGAACACGAGGCGTGCGTCGGATGCTCCTCTGACAGAGGATGCCGACAGGTTATCTGCCACCAATTCCGAGGTGGAGAGTGCCATGAATCACAGGCGTCGCCGGACAGTTCTTCATGACGCATGTTTTCCCCCAAAGGCATTGGATGCCTTCAATTCAGGAGATGCGCACCTCCGTGCCGCTCAAAATGGTCTAGCCAGAGCCACGGAGAAGTATGTAAAAGACATACGGGTAAGAAAATTTGACAGTTATATGTGCCAGTAGCCCCCGAGACTTGAAATAGTTAGAATAACTGATTTAAGGATCATTTATTGTGCAGGATCTTACAGAAAAGAATACCCAGCTGTCCCAGGAGCTGGAGGAGTGCAAGGCCCAACTTGAGGCCGCACTAGCCGCAACGGGGGAAGCCAAAGAGACCCCCTCTGGTAATATATGCTTCAAAAGATAAGTAACTTGTGAAGTGCGGCGTGTGTAGAAGTCTGACAATAATATTGCAGATGGCGCCGGGATAGATCCGGACAAGCAACATCTCATGCGCGGATTAAAGGCCGGCGAGAATGTGCTTACATGGGTGAGGCAAGAGAAAAATAATCTCCAAGATGCCAACACCCGGCTGGGTGAGGAACTAAAGGATGTTCGTGCCCAGCTGTCTGACTCCGTTCAGGAGAATCGGCGGCTTCGACGCGGCATTTTTAGTAAGTGCTTGAACAAACTTTTGAAAAAAGAGTTCGGCAAGGAAGTCGACTAACAGAGTTGTACCTGTAGGTATGTTCACAGGCCATCCTGCAGAGGAAATGCCCGGTTCTACGGGTGACCTTCTTACCGAGCTCTTATAACTGCACGAACGAGTTCGGCAGGTGATGAAAGGCGTCGCCCAGGCCTTGTGGCCATCTCTCTCCCCGCCCGAAGGACTTGGAGAGCTTGCAGAGAGGCTTCAGGGAGCGCGGCAGCGCTTCCGATTATATAACAAGACTCTGAAAATAGTTTTCTTCTAGACTCGACAACGACCAGACTACACGATCAAACAAGGGGGCTCCTAAGGTCGGTCGAGGCTCTGATACCAACTTGTCACGCCCAATATGCGACCCTATCCAAAAGGAACTCGAAGGTCCCACCAAGGATAGACCCGCATATTGAAATGCTTTTGCAAGGTGGATATCATTACATAATATATGGGGATACATACAAGAGGCATACAATGCCACACGAATACAACATCACAATACATAAGAGCATCATCCAACTACGGATGAAACACAAACAGAAACTCAAACGACATCCACCCTGCTAGCCTAGGCTGCCGACCTGGAACCTATCCCCTGATCGAAGAAGAAGTAGAGGAAGAACTCAAGACATGCAAGCATCGCTCTCGCATCATGATCATCGAATAACCTGTACCTGCAACTGTTGTTGTAGTAATCTGTGAGCCACGAGGACTCAGGAATCCCATTACCATGGGTATCAAGACTAGCAAAGCTTAAAGGGGAAAGGAAGGGGTAAAGTGGTGAGGCTGCAGCAGCGACTAAGCATATATGGTGGCTAACATACGCAAATAAGAGCGAGAAGAGAGCAAGCGAACGGTCGTGAACTAGCAATGATCAAGAAGTGATCCTGAACTCCTACTTACGTCAAACATAACCCAGAAACCGTGTTCACTTCCCGGACTTCGCCGAAAAGAGACCATCACGGCTACACACGCGGTTGATGCGTTTTAATTCGGATCTAGTGTCAGATTATCTACAACCGGACATTAACAAATTCACATCTGCTTATAACCGCAGGCACGGCTTTCGAAAGATTATACCCTACAGGGGTGTCCCAACTTAGCCCATGATAAGCTCTCGCGATCAACGAAGGATATACCTTCTCCCAGGAAGACCCGATCAGACTCAGAATCCCGGTTTACAAGACATTTCGGCAATGGTAAAACAAGACCAGCAAAGCCTCCCGCTATGCCGACAAATCCCGATAGGAGCTGCACATATCTCATTCTCAGGGCACACCGGATGAGCCAGACGTCGGGTTGGCATAGACCCTGATTGCCCAGGGGGCGCCGGACATCGCTCAGTTTGGACCAACACTTAGACAAGCACTGGCCCGGGGGGGGGGGTAAAATAAAGATGAACCTCGAGAGTGCGACTCCCAAGGGAAAAAGGGCTAGGTGAGGCAAATGGTAAAACCAATGTTGGGCCTTGCTGGAGGAGTTTTATTCAAAGCGAACTGTCAAAGGGGTCCCATAAATCACCCGACCGCGTAAGGAACGCAAAATCCGGGAACATAACACCGGTATGACGGAAACTAGGGCGGCAAGAGTGGAACAAAACACCAGGCATAAGGCCGAGTCTTCCACCCTTTACCAAGTATATAGATGCATTAATAATATAAGAGATATTGTGATATCCCAACCAAATCCTGTCCACCATGGAGAAATCTTCAACTTCACCTGCAACTAGCAACGCTATAAGAGGGGCTGAGCAAAGCGGTAACATAGCCAAGCAACGGTTTGCATAGGAAAGGTGTCAAAGGTTAGAGGTTCATGGCAATATGGGAGGCTTGATGAGCAAAAGATAGGTAACGCAGCAAAGCGATAGAACGAAGCAACTAGCATAGCAATGATAGTAGTGAGATCCAGGGTAGCGGTCATCTTGCCTGAAATCCCGCTAGGAAGAAGAACGAGTCCATGAAGAAGATGAAGCCACGAAGACGAACCAAGCGTAGACGAACGAATCCTCACGATCGCAACGAAACAGGAACTATCGAGAAGAAGCACACAACATAGTAAACACACCACACATGAACAAGACATGATGCACAAGCATGATGCATGACAAGGCTACATGAAGCTACTCATGGCAAGAGATGATGCAAACAAGAGCAACACATCAAAGCAAGTTTAAATGAGGCCGGGAACAACATATAACAATTCCGGTAAGTCCTCATATGCATATTTCGAAATTGGTCCAGATCTGAATAAACCTTATGTTCAAGTTGTTAAACAGCAAGTTAAGATGCAACAAGATGATCTACACGAGATTCTAGTCAAGTTACATATAAAGTTCATTTAGTTCGGAGCTACGGCCTAGAAGATATGAGCAAAACAAGTTAAACATGGCATTGATGCAAAATACACCCAAACATCAAGCAACCACACACCAAAACAAGGATGCAACATGATAATATGAAACTGCATGCTGAATCAAGCAAGTTTCATATAGAGCACACTCAAAACGGAGCAACGGTTCAACACATACACACTATACAAGTTTAGAGGATAAGCTGTCCAAAACAGCAACTAGGCATATTGCAAGCATCAAAACAACATGCTACAGCACCACAATATGAAAACAAAAGGCATGGACATGATTTACAGGTAAAGCATAACAAAACATGAACACTGAGCTATCTCCAGAAATCACTAGAACATGCTCAAACACACATGGTAAGATTGCAAACAATAACAATTCAGACTTTGCAGAAAATAACATGAGGATGCAATGTTTAGAGCTATCAAACAACATGTTACAGGAACTTATCATGGCAAACAAAGGCATGGCATGATACAACTAAATGCATAGATCAAATGTCCCTTACTGACCATGAGCCAAAAAGGATCAGAAGATATGATGGCACCCACGTAAACATAGCAAGTTATATTATAGGTTCAAACATGGCAGGAACAACGATAAGTAGGCATGTAGATGAGCTTGTACCACTCACCACAGAGCAATACATGGCATGGCAAGGCAACCAACAGTAAGAAGACATGTTTATGAAGCTAAGCATGGCAAGAGCAAGTCCATAGGGTGCATGGATCACTAGCAACAATCATGGCAACAACTGAACTTAATGTTAACAGGCTGACAGCAACATTATATAGCAACTTTGGAGCAAGATTACAACAATCTACAGCAAGCCATAATTGCAACCAGGGGCATGGATGGATAGAGCATAACATGTAAAACAAAACACCCTTAGTGAACATCTCCAGATTATGCATAGAATGATTTGTAGCAGCAGGTTTACATAGCATCACGAACTAACAGATTCAGCCTAGCAAAACAGCAACAACGAGTACACTACTTAACAAGCTCGATTCACTCACCACAAGTCATTGCATGACAAGATAAGCATAGCATCAGCAACAATACATGTTTATGAAACAAACCAAGGCAAGAACAAGTTCATAGCATGCAAGGATCAACTACAGCAAGCTTGGCAAAATTGAATAACATGTAAACAATCTGCCAGGAAACATTTTGAAGCAAAAGTAGAGCACGAAAATGACATGCTAGACTACTCCATAATTGCAACCAAGGGCAGGGATGGATAGAGCATAACCATATGTTCAAAACACCCTTACTGAAGTATCTCAAAATATGCATGGATCTCTCTGTAGCATCAAGTTTACATGTCATCAAAATAACAGCAGAACATGGACTAAAATCAGCAACATTACGAAGCCTAGTTTGCATGCTTGTGCTAGTCACCACATTGATCACAAAAATACATGGTAAGCACCTCTGTAAAGAAGACATGGCATAGATCAAAACACATGAAGACATCAACCTCATAGGATGCACACATCAAGCATGACAAAAATGACAAATGAGCTCGTTCTGTTAACAGACAGCAGAAAACATCACGAAGCACTCTTGCAACGATGATTCAGGCATCAAGATGACTTCAAATGAATATGATGCAATGGAGTGAAATGATGTACTCGTTGACACGAACAATTTGACATATTACACGCACGAAACGGAGCTACGGATGCAGATATACGATACGATGAACATGGCACGAAAATGTTACAGATCTGGGGACTTAGTGGAATAATCGGGGTCAACCTTGGGGAAACTGGATCTGCACGGATTCCGAGGTTCACCGGATCCTTGCCGGAGTTGGAGAGGACGACCGAGAGGGGTCGGGGCGAGCTGGCCCGGCCGGATCCGGCGCGGCGGCTGAGGGCGCCGAGGGCGGCCGGACGCGGAGGGCGGCGGGCGGCGCCGGAGCCAGGTGCCGGCGAGGAGGAGGCGGGGACGAGGCGGCTCGGGGGCGACGGCGAGGCGCGGCGGCGGCGCGGCTCCGGCCGGGGGCGGCTGCCGGGAGGCGAGGCGCGGCGGCACGCCGGCGGCAGGGCGGCGGAGCACGCCGGCGCTCGGGGCGGCGGGGCATGCCGGCGAGGACGGCGCCGGCGGTGGGGCCGAGCCGCGGCGGGGCGGCGGAACCGCGGGAGCGGGCGGCGGCGCGGGAGGCGGCCGCGCGGCGGTCGGCGGCGGCGACCGGGCCCCGCGGGCCTGTAGCGGGCCGCGCGGCCGGCGGCGGCGGTGGAGAGAGAGAGGGGGGTGGAGGTGGCGGCGCGGGATTGGGGGAAGTGGCGGCGGAGGCGACGTGGCGCGTCGTGATTGGCTCGGGTGACGTGGAGGCTGGACATGTCCGGCGGGGTTGGACATGTCCGGCGCGCGAGGGGAGCGGGGCTAGGGTTTCGTCTACGAAAATGGATGGGGAGGACGTTTTTATAGGTAGAGGGAGGTAGGAGAGTCCAAATGAGGAGCGGTTTTCGGCCACGCGATCGTGATCGAACGACCAAGAGCATGGACGGGAGTTAGATGGGTTTTGGGCCACTTTGGAGGGGTGTTGGGCTGCAAAGAGAAGGAGGCTTTTGCGGTTACCCAGTTAACTGTTGGAGTATCAAACGACCTCCAAATGGCACGAAACTTGACAGGCGGTCTACCGGTGGTATACCAAGGCCGCTTGGCAAGACTCGGGCCATTCCAAGAAAGTTTAACACCCACTCACAACAGGAGACAAAAGAGGAACGCCGGAGGACATAGGAGCGCCGAATTGCAAAACGGACAACGGGGAAAATGCTCGGATGCAAGAGACGAATACGTATGCAATGCAAAGCACATGATGACATGATAAAGTGCAGCATGCAAGCAAATGACATGGCAACAACGGCGAATAACAGGCAGACACCTAGCGCATCGAATCTGGGGCGTTACAACACTCCTCCACTAACAAGAGATCTCGTCCCGAGATCTTAGGACCGAGACGGAAGGGAAAAGGGATGAGGTGAAACAAGAACTGAAGAGAAGAAGGAAAGAATCGAGAGCACTCGAGAATAAGAGAGGAACGACGAGAATAACGAGAATCGAAACTCACGGAATCAGATAGACTACGAAACCACTCCGGTTAGAATGAGATGAGAAACGAATAAGACTGAAAGGATTTAGGCAGCACTCCGGCTGAAAATGGAAGGAATAGACCACGAACTAGAGAGAATGGAATGATACTTGACGAGGAACAACACAAAACCTCTGGAAAAGTTGAAAGAATTGAATGAAAAGAACTTAGAAGGAAAGGTTGAACGGAGTTGTTGAGAAAATCAACAACGAAAGAATAAACTTGTTGTGGACTCATAGGTAACATCTCAAGATCATAAGGTGATAACCGGCCACAAACGGGAATGATTGGATAGCTGAGAAGAACGAAGAAATGCAAAACTCCTCTTCAAAAGAATACGGAGAATTAATTGCACTTCAAAAATCAAGAAGGAAAGATACTAGAACTTCTTGAACAAGAATCTTGATGAACCCTTGAAGAATGAATTCAATCATGAAGAACCACCATGAAGAACTCCGGTGACAAAAGGATGATGAGATGAAATTGAATAATGAAAAGAATAAGATGAGCCTTGCGATGATTTAGATGGAGGTTCCGACGAGATGGCCGAGGAAAATTTGAACTCCGGAAAAGAAAAGATGAAAACACTTGGAACTAGAATTTATTCACCAAGGACAAACTCCGAAGGAAGGGATTAAACACTTGGATGAAATAAGAATAAGATTTATGTTATGCTTATCCTCATCAAATTAAATTGATGACTAGCAATGGATTTCGCATACTACTTATTCTTCTTGAAAAGGATTAAGGGGGGATAGCACAAAAATTGAGAAAGTCTTCATGAACCACCGGTAGGGTTGAAAAGAAACGAATGAATTAAAATGATAATCAAGGAAAAAGGATCTGAAAGAACCACCGCTAGAATTCGGAAATGACTGACGGCAGAGAATAAAACACCGGGAAGGATTAGAATAACCAACATGCTTGAGGGGGATTTAGATGCAAAAGAACAAAGAGACAACGAGCTGATAAAGAATACTTGAACGAAGCACCGGGATAAATAGAGAACAATAACTGGAACGATGGCCTTTGATGAAAGGAAACGGGAAACAACTTCTGACATACTCCGGATGGTTAAGAAAAGAATATCTGACAAATGGAATAATTCGAGAGGATAATATGAAGCTAGAACCACGAATCTTCGAGAGAACGAACAAAATTTAGAGGAAAGACTCTTCTTCGATCTTCGATTGACGACGAGAAACAACACCAAAATACTGAGATACTCCGGGAGAATGAAAGGCAAAGAGGTTGAGCCAATAATGAAAAGAATTTGAAAGCGATCTTGGAGAAGGCATCTGACTAATGAAATTCATTCTTACATCACGCTTGCAAAGGATTTGAGAATAACACCGGGAGAATTAAAAGGGTCAGGTAAGATCCTGGGAAAAGACCTGTGGGTTAGGTCCCACTGAAGAGAAAACACCGTTGAAAAGGATTGTTGAAGAGGTAGATGATGCACCGGAACAATAGAATTATTTGAATGAGGTGACAACCTCGGATAAATTCAAACACAGATGAATCTCCTGAGATGTCTAGAGCACTCCGGAAGGATGAACTGGCAAGAGGCGAACGAGCAGGGAAGACACTTGAGCTGAGGGAAAGAATATAATCACTACCGAAAATTAGAATTGAATCCACCGGAAAAGAGATGAAGAATGTCCACCGAGACGAGAATTCACCGGTTGAAACAATTGACGAAAGACTGAAGAGGCTCCACATGAATGAAATTGATGGTCGAAACAGACTCAGGCTCCAGGAAGAAAAAGGGGTGGGAGGGCGGGAAAACAAAGGCAACTTGGAAGGGGAAATCGACGCATATCTTGAAGAGAAAAACACCGGTTGAAAGAAAGCAAAGGCTTCACGCGAGTAGGATGGATACTCGATTACGGACTCCGGTTCCGAGAAGAAGAAGGGTGGGCGGGTGGGAAAAGAAGACAACTGAGGATTGAACTTGGCAAAGATGAAGAGGCTCGAGTCAAGTTGACGAGAAATGCACCGGATGCAAAGAGCTGGGAACCAACGATCGGAAAAACCAACTGCGTGATCCTAAAGAAAATTTGAAGGGGAAGAGAAGTAATTCAAAACACCTACGTCAAGATTCCTTACCAGAGCGACGAAGGGGCTGAGGAGTAAAAAGAATTCCTACTCTCCGATATAACTAGACTCCGAAAACAGTTTTCTTCTAGACTCAACAACGGCCAAACTACACGATCAATCAAGGGGGCTCCTAGGGTCGGTCGAGGCTCTGATACCAACTTGTCACGCCCAATATGCGACCCTATCCAAAAGGAACTCGAAGGTCCCACCAAGGATAGACCCGCATATTGAAACGCTTTTGCAAGGTGGATATCATTACATCAACATTACATAATAGATGGGGATACATACAAGAGGCATACAATGCCACACGAATACAACATCACAATACATAAGAGCATCATCCGACTACGGATGAAACACAAACAGAAACTCAAACGACATCCACCCTGCTAGCCCAGGCTGCCGACCTGGAACCTATCCCCTGATCGAAGAAGAAGCAGAAGAAGAACTCAAGCAAGCAAGCATCGCTCTCGCGTCATGATCATCGCATAACCTGTACCTGCAACTGTTGTTGTAGTAATCTGTGAGCCACGAGGACTCAGCAATCCCATTACCATGGGTATCAAGACTAGCAAAGCTTAAAGGGAAAGGAAGGGGTAAAGTGGTGAGGCTGCAGCAGCGACTAAGCATATATGGTGGCTAACATACGCAAATAAGAGCGAGAAGAGAGCAAGCGGAACGGTCGTGAACTAGCAATGATCAAGAAGTGATCCTGAACTCCTACTTACGTCAAACATAACCCAGAAACCGTGTTCACTTCCCGGACTCCGCCGAAAAGAGACCATCACGGCTACACACGCGGTTGATGCGTTTTAATTCGGATCTGGTGTCAAGTTATCTACAACCGGACATTAACAAATTCCCATCTGCCTATAACCGCAGGCACGGCTTTCGAAAGATTATACCCTGCAGGGGTGTCCCAACTTAGCCCATGATAAGCTCTCGCGATCAACGAAGGATATACCTTCTCCCAGGAAGACCCGATCAGACTCAGAATCCCGGTTTACAAGACATTTCGACAATGGTAAAACAAGACCAGCAAAGCCTCCCGCTGTGCCGACAAATCCCGATAGGAGCTGCACATATCTCGTTCTCAGGGCACACCGGATGAGCCAGACGTCGGGTTGGCATAGACCCTGATTGCCCAGGGGGCGCCGGACATCGCTCAGTTTGCACCAACACTTAGACAAGCACTGGCCCGGGGGGGGGGGTAAATAAAGATGACCCTCGAGAGCGTGACTCCCAAGGGAAAAAGGGCTAGGTGAGGCAAATGGTAAAACCAATGTTGGGCCTTGCTGGAGGAGTTTTATTCAAAGCGAACTGTCAAGGGGGTCCCATAAATCACCCAACCGCGTAAGGAACGCAATATCCGGGAACATAACACCGGTATGACGGAAACTAGGGCGGCAAGAGTGGAACAAAACACCAGGCATAAGGCCGAGTCTTCCACCCTTTACCAAGTATATAGATGCATTAATAATATAAGAGATATTGTGATATCCCAACCAAAATCCTGTCCACCATGGAGCAATCTTCAACTTCACCTGCAACTAGCAACGCTATAAGAGGGGCTGAGCAAAGCGGTAACATAGCCAAGCAACGGTTTGCATAGGAAAGGTGTCAAAGGTTAGAGGTTCATGGCAATATGGGAGGCTTGATGAGCAAAAGATAGGTAACGCAGCATAGCGATAGAACGAAGCAACTAGCATAGCAATGATAGTAGTGAGATCCAGGGTAGCGGTCATCTTGCCTGAAATCCCGCTAGGAAGAAGAACGAGTCCATGAAGAAGATGAAGCCACGAAGACGAACCAAGCGTAGACGAACGAATCCTCACGATCGCAACGAAACAGGAACTATCGAGAAGAAGCACACAACATAGTAAACACACCACACATGAACAAGACATGATGCACAACAAGCATGATGCATGACAAGGCTACATGAAGCTACTCATGGCAAGAGATGATGCAAACAAGAGCAACACATCAAGGCAAGTTTAAATGAGGCCGGGAACAACATATAACAATTCCGGTAAGTCCTCATATGCATATTTCGAAATTGGTCCAGATCTGAATAAACCTTATGTTCAAGTTGTTAAACAGCAAGTTAAGATGCACAAGATGATCTACACGAGATTCTAGTCAAGTTACATATAAAGTTCATTTAGTTCGGAGCTACGGCCTAGAAGATATGAGCAAAACAAGTTAAACATGGCATTGATGCAAAATGCACCAAACATCAAGCAAACACACCAAAACAAGGATGCAACATGATAATATGAAACTACATGCAATCAAGCAAGTTTCATATAGAGCACACTCAAAACGGAGCAACGGTTCAACACACACACTATACAAGTTTAAGGACAAGCTGTCCAAAACAGCAACTAGGCATATTGCAAGCATCAAAACAACATGCTACAGCACCACAAATGAAAACAAAAGGCATGGACATGATGTACAGGTAAAGCATAACAAAACATGAACACTGAGCTATCTCCAGAAATCACTAGAACATGCTCAAACACACATGGTAAGATTGCAAATAATAACAATTCAGACTTTGCAGAAAATAACATCAGGTTGCAATGTTTAGAGCTATCAAACAACATGTTACAGGAACTTATCATGGCAAACAAAGGCATGACATTATACTACTAGATGCATAGAACAAAAGTCCCTTACTGACCATGAGCCAAAAAGGATCAGAAGATATGATGGCACCCACGTAAACATAGCAAGTTATATTACAGATTCAAACATGGCAGGAACAACGATAAGTAGGCATGTAGATGAGCTTGTACCACTCACCACAGAGCAATACATGGCATGGCAAGGCAACCAACAGTAAGAAGACATGTTTATGAAGCTAAGCATGGCAAGAGCAAGTCCATAGGGTGCATGGATCACTAGCAACAATCATGGCAACAACTGAACTTAATGTTAACAGGCTGACAGCAACATTATTAGCAACTTTGGAGCAAGATTACAACAATCTACAGCAAGCCATAAATGCAACCAGGGGCATGGATGGATAGAGCATAACATGTAGAACAAAACACCCTTAGTGAACATCTCCAGATTATGCATAGAATGACTTGTAGCAGCAGGTTTTCATAGCATCACGAAATAACAGATTCAGCCTAGCAAAACAGCAACAGCAAGTACACTACTTAACAAGCTCGATTCACTCACCACAAGTCATTGCATGACAAGATAAGCATAGCATCAGCAAGAAGACATGTTTATGAAACAAACCAAGGCAAGAACAAGTTCATAGCATGCAAGGATCAACTACAACAACCTTGGCAAAATTGAATAACATGTAAACAATCTGCCAGGAAACATTTTGAAGCAAAAGTAGAGCACGAAAATGACATGCTAGACTACTCCATAATTGCAACCAAGGGCAGGATGGATAGAGCATAACCATATGTTCAAAACACCCTTACTGAAGTATCTCAAAATATGCATGGATCTCTCTGTAGCATCAATTTTACATGTCATCAAAATAACAGCAGAACAGGGACTAAAATCAGCAACATTATGAAGCGTAGTTTGCATGCTTGTGCTAGTCACCACATTGATCACAAAAATACATGGTAAGCACCTCTTTAAAGAAGACATGGCATAGATCAAAACACATGAAGACATCAACCTCATAGGATGCACACATCAATCATGGCAAAAATGACAAATGAGCTCGTTCTGTTAACAGACAGCAGAAAACATCATGAAGCACTCTTGCAATGATGATTCAGGCATCAAGATGACTTCAAAATAATATGATGCAATGGGATGAAATGATGTACTCGTTGAGACGAACAATTTGACATATTACATGCACGGAACGGAGCTACGGATGCAGAGATACGATACGATGAACATGGCACGAAAATGTTACATATCTGGGGACTTAGTGGAATAATTGGGGTCAACCTTGGGGAAACTGGATCTGCACGGATTCCGAGGTTCACCGGATCCTTGCCGGAGTTGGAGAGGACGACGGAGAGGGGTCGGGGCGAGCTGGCCCGGCCGGATCCGGCGCGGCGGCGGCGGAGGGCGCCGAGGGCGGCCGGACGCGGAGGGCAGCGGGCAGCGCTGGAGCCAGGTGCCGGCGAGGAGGAGGCGGGGATGAGGCGGCTCGGGGGCGACGGCGAGGCGCGGCGGCGGCGCGGCACCGGGCCGGCGGAGGCGGCTGCCGGGAGGCGAGGCGTGGCGGCACGCCGGCGGCAGGGTGGCGGAGCACACCGGCGCTCGGGACGGCGGGGCATGCCGGCGAGGATGGCGCCGGCGGCGGGGCCGAGCCGCGGCGGGGCGGCGGAACCGTAGGAGCAGGCGGCGGCGCGGGCGGCGGCCGCGCGAGCAGGGCGGCGGCGGCGACCGGGCCCCGCGGGCCTCCAGCGGGCCCCGCGGGCCAGCGGCGGGGTGGTGAGAGAGAGGGGGTGAGGTGGCGGCGCGGGATTGGGGGAGAGTGGCGGCGGAGGCGACGTGGCGCGTCGTGATTGGCTCGGGCAACGTGGAGGCTGGACATGTCCGGCGGGGTTGGACATGTCCGGCGCGCGAGGGGAGCGGGGCTAGGGTTTCGTTTGCGAAAATCGACGGGAAGGACGTTTTTATAGGTAGAGGGAGCTAGGAGAGTCCAAATGAGGAGCGGTTTTCGGCCACACGATTGTGATCGAATTACCGAGAGCATGGAGGGGAGTTAGATGGGTTTTGGGCCACTTTGGATGGGTGTTGGGCTGCAAAGAGAAGGAGGCTTTTGCGGTTACCCGGTTAACTGTTGGAGTATCAAACGACCTCCAAATGGCACGAAACTTGACAGGCGGTCTACTGGTGGTATACCAAGGCCGCTTGGCAAGACTCGGGCCATTCCAAGAAAGTTTAACACCCACTCACAATAGGAGACAAAAGAGGAACGCCGGAGGACATAGGAGCGCCGGATTGCAAAACGGACAACGGGGAAAATGCTCGGATGCAAGAGACGAATACGTATGCAATGCAAAGCACATGATGACATGATAAAGTGCAACACGCAAGCAAATGACATGGCAACAACGGTGAATAACTGGCAGACACCTAGCGCATCGAATCCGGGGCGTTACAACACTCCTCCACTAACAAGAGATCTCGTCCCGAGATCTTAGGACCGAGACGGAAGGGAAAAGGGATGAGGTGAAACAAGAACTGAAGAGAAGAAGCAAAGAATCGAGAGCACTCGAGAATAAGAGAGGAACGATGAGAATAACGAGAATCGAAAACTCACGAAATTAGATAGACTACGAAACCACTCCGGTTAGAATGAGATAAGAAACGAATAAGACTGAAAGGATTTAGGCAGCACTCCGGCTGAAAATGGAAGGAATAGACCACGAACTAGAGAGAATGGAATGATACTTGACGAGGAACAACACAAAACCTCCGGAAGAATTGAAAGAATTGAATGAAAGAACTTAGAAGGAAAAGTTGAATGGAGTTGTTGAGAAAATCAACAACGAAAGAATAAACTTGTTGTGGACTTATAGGTAACATCTCAAGATCATAAGGTGATAACCGGCCACAAACGGGAATGATTGGATAGCTGAGAAGAACGAAGAAATGCAAAACTCCTCTTCAAAAGAATACGGAGAATTAATTGCACTTCAAAAATCAAGAAGGAAAGATACTAGAACTTCTTGAACAAGAATCTTGATGAACCCTTGAAGAATGAATTAAATCATGAAGAACCACCATGAAGAACTCCAGTGACAAAAGGATGATGAGATAAAATTGAATAATGAAAAGAATAAGATGAGCCTTGCGATGATTTAGATGGAGGTTCCGACGAGATGGCCGAGGAAAATTTGAACTCCAGAAAAGAAAAGATGAAAACACTTGGAACTAGAATTTATTCACCAAGAACAAACTCCGAAGGAAGGGATTAAACACTTGGATGAAATAAGAATAAGATTTATGTTATGCTTATCCTCATCAAATTAAATTGATGACTAGCAATGGATTTCGCATACTACTTATTCTTCTTGAAAAGGATTAAGGGGGGATAGCACAAAAATTGAGAAAGTCTTCATGAACCACCGGTAGGGTTGAAAAGAAACGAATGAATTAAAATGATAATCAAGGAAAAAGGATCTGAAAGAACCACCGCTAGAATTCGGAAATGACTGACAGCAGAGAATAAAACACCGGGAAGGATTAGAATAACCAACATGCTTGAGGGGGATTTAGATGCAAAAGAACAAAGAGACAACGAGCTGATAAAGAATACTTGAACGAAGCACCGGGATAAATAGAGAACAATAACTGGAACGATGGCCTTTGATGAAAGGAAACGGGAAACAACTTCTGACATACTCCGGATGGTTAAGAAAAGAATATCTGACAAATGGAATAATTCGAGAGGATAATATGAAGCTAGAACCACGAATCTTCGAGAGAACAAACAAAATTTAGAGGAAAGACTCTTCTTCGATCTTCGATTGACGACGAGAAACAACACCAAAATACTGAGATACTCCGGGAGAATGAAAGGCAAAGAGGTTGAGCCAATAATGAAAAGAATTTGAAAGCGATCTTGGAGAAGGCATCTGACTAATGAAATTCATTCTTACGTCACGCTTGCAAATGATTTGAGAATAACTCCGGGAGAATTAAAAGAGTCAGGTAAGATCCTGGGAAAAGACCTGTGGGTTAGGGCCCACTGAAGAGAAAACACCGCTGAAAAGGATTGTTGAAGAGGTAGATGATGCACCAGAACAATAGAATTATTTGAATGAGGTGACAACCTCGGATAAATTCAAACACAAACGAATCTCCTGAGATGTCTAGAGCACTCCGGAAGGATGAACTGGCAAGAGGCGAACGAGCAGGGAAGACACTTGAGCTGAGGGAAAGAATATAATCACTACCGAAAATTAGAATTGAATCCACCGGAAAAGAGATGAAGAATGTCCACCGAGATGAGAATTCACCGGTTGAAACAATTGACGAAAGACTGAAGAGGCTCCACATGAATGAAATTGATGGTCGAAACAGACTCAGGCTCCAGGAAGAAAAAGGGGTGGGAGGGCGGGAAAACAAAGGCAACTTGGAAGGGGAAATCGACACATATCTTGAAGAGAAAAACACCGGTTGAAAGAAAGCAAAGGCTTCACGCGAGTAGGATGGATACTCGATTACGGACTCCGGTTCCGAGAAGAAGAAGGGTGGGCGGGTGGGAAAAGAAGACAACTAAGGATTGAACTTGGCAAAGATGAAGAGGCTCGAGTCAACTTGACGAGAAATGCACCGGATGCAAAGAGCTGGGGAACAACGATCGAAAAACCAACTACGTGATCCTAAAGAAAATTTGAAGGGGAAGAGAAGTAATTCAAAACACCTACGTCAAGATTCCTTACCAGAGCGACGAAGCGGCTAAGGAGTAAAAAGAATTCCTACTCTTCGATATAACTAGACTCTGAAAATAGTTTTCTTCTAGACTCGACAACGGCCAGACTACACGATCAAACAAGGGGGCTCCTAAGGTCGGTCGAGGCTCTGATACCAACTTGTCACGCCCAATATGCGACCCTATCCAAAAGGAACTCGAAGGTCCCACCAAGGATAGACCCGCATATTGAAACGCTTTTGCAAGGTGGATATCATTACATCAACATTACATAATATATGGGGATACATACAAGAGGCATACAATGCCACACGAATACAACATCACAATACGTAAGAGCATCATCGAACTACGGATGAAACACAAACAGAAACTCAAACGACATCCACCCTGCTAGCCTAGGCTGCCGACCTGGAACCTATCCCCTAATCGAAGAAGAAACAGAGGAAGAACTCAAGACATGCAAGCATCGCTCTCGCGTCATGATCATCGAATAACCTATACCTGCAACTATTGTTGTAGTAATCTGTGAGCCATGAGGACTCAGCAGTCCCATTACCATGGGTATCAAGACTAGCAAAGCTTAAAGGGGAAAGGAAGGGGTAAAGTGGTGAGGCTGGAGCAGCGACTAAGCATATATGGTGGCTAACATACACAAATAAGAGCGAGAAGAGAGCAAGTGGAACGGTCGTGAAACTAGCAATGATCAAGAAGTGATCCTGAACTCCTACTTACGTCAAACATAACCCAGAAACCGTGTTCACTTCCCGGACTTCGCCGAAAAGAGACCATCACGGCTACACACGCGGTTGATGCGTTTTAATTCGGATCTGGTGTCAAATTATCTACAACCAGACATTAACAAATTCCCATCTGCCTATAACCGCAGGCACGACTTTCGAAAGATTATATCCTGCAGGGGTGTCCCAACTTAGCCCATGATAAGCTCTCGTGATCAACAAAGGATATACCTTCTCCCACGAAGACCCGATCAGACTCAGAATCCCGGTTTACAAGACATTTCGGCAATGGTAAAACAAGACCAGCAAAGCCTCCCACTGTGCCGACAAATCCCAATAGGAGCTGCACATATCTCGTTCTCAGGGCACACCGGATGAGCCAGACATCGGGTTGGCATAGACCCTGATTGCCCAGGGGGCACCGGACATCGCTTAGTTTGGACCAACACTTAGATGAGCACTGGCCCGGGGGGGGGGGGGTAAATAAAGATGACCCTCGAGAGCGCGACTCCCAAGGGAAAAAGGGCTAGGTGAGGCAAATGGTAAAACCAATGTTGGGCCTTGCTGGAGGAGTTTTATTCAAAGCGAATTGTCAAGCGGGTCCCATAAATCACCCAACCACGTATGGAACGCAATATCCGGGAACATAAGACCGGTATGACGGAAACTAGGGCGGCAAGAGTGGAACAAAACACCAGGCATAAGGCCGAGTCTTCCACCCTTTACCAAGTATATAGATGCATTAATAATATAAGAGATATTGTGATATCCCAACCAAATCTTGTCCACCATGGAGAAATCTTCAACTTCACCTGCAACTAGCAACGCTATAAGAGGGGTTGAGCAAAGCGGTAACATAGCCGAGCAACAGTTTGCATAGGAAAGGTGTCAAAGGTTAGTGGTTCATGGCAATATGGGAGGCTTGATGAGCAAAAGATAGGTAACGCAGCAAAGCGATAGAACGAAGCAACTAGCATACCAATGATAGTAGTGAGATCCAGGGTAGCGGTCATCTTGCCTGAAATCCCGCTAGGAAGAAGAACGAATCCATGAAGAAGATGAAGCCACGAAGACGAACAATCGTAGACGAACGAATCCTCGCGATCGCACGAAACATGAACCATCGAGAAGAAGCACACAACATAGTAAACACACCACACATGAACAAGACATGATGCACATGATGCATGACAGGGCTACATGAAGTTACTCATGGCAAGGGATGATGCAAATAAGAGCAACACATCAAAGCAAGTTTAAATGAGGCCGGGAACAACATATAACAATTCCGGTAAGTCCTCATATGCATATTTCGAAATTGGTCCAGATCTGAATAAACCTTATGTTCAAGTTGTTAAACAGCAAGTTAAGATGCAACAAGATGATCTACACGAAATTCTAGTCAAGTTACATATAAAGTTCATTTAGTTCGGAGCTACGGCCTAGAAGATATGAGCAAAACAAGTTTAACATGGCATTGATGCAAAAATGCACCCAAACATCAAGCAAACACACCAAAACAAGGATGCAACATGATAATATGAAACTACATGCTGAATCAAGCAAGTTTCATATAGAGCACACTCAAAACGGAGCAACGGTTCAACACATGCACACTATACAAGTTTAGAGGATAAGCTGTCCAAAACAGCAACTAGGCATATTGCAAGCATCAAAACAACATGCTACAGCACCACAATATGAAAAAAAAGGCATGGACATGATGTACAGGTAAAGCATAACAAAACATGAACACTGAGCTATCTCCAGAAATCACTAGAACATGATCAAACACACATGGTAAGATTGGAAACAATAACAATTCAGACTTTGCAGAAAATAACATCAGGATGCAATGTTTAGAGCTATCAAAAAACATGTTACAGGAACTTATCATGGCAAACAAAGGCATGGCATGATACTACTAAATGCATAGATCAAATGTCCCTTACTGACCATGAGCCAAAAAGGATCAGAAGATATGATGACACCCACGTAAACATAGCAAGTTATATTACAGGTTCAAACATGGCAGGAACAACGATAAGTAGGCATGTAGATGAGCTTGTACCACTCACCACAGAGCAATACATGGCATGGCAAGGCAACCAACAGTAAGAAGACATGTTTATGAAGCTAAGCATGGCAAGAGAAAGTCCATAGGGTGCATGGATCACTAGCAACAATCATGGCAACAACTGAACTTAATGTTAACAGGTTGACAGCAACATTATATAGCAACTTTGGAGCAAGATTACAACAATCTACAGCAAGCCATAATTGCAACCAGGGGCATGGATGGATAGAGCATAACATGTAGAACAAAACACCCTTAGTGAACATCTCCAGATTATGCATAGAATGATTTGTAGCAGCAGGTTTACATAGCATCACGAACTAACAGATTCAGCCTAGCAAAACAGCAACAGCGAGTACACTACTTAACAAGCTCGATTCACTCACCACAAGTCATTGCATGACAAGATAAGCATAGCATCAGCAAGAAGACATGTTTATGAAACAAACCAAGGCAAGAACAAGTTCATAGCATGCAAGGATCAACTACAACAAGCTTGGCAAAATTGAATAACATGTAAACAATCTGCCAGGAAACATTTTGAAGCAAAAGTAGAGCACGAAAATGACATGCTAGACTACTCCATAATTGCAAACAGTGGCAGGAATGGATAGAGCATAACCATATGTTCAAAACACCCTTACTAAAGTATCTCAAAATATGCATGGATCTCTCTGTAGCATCAATTTTACATGTCATCAAAATAACAGCAGAACAGGGACTAAAATCAGCAATATTACGAAGCCTAGTTTGCATGCTTGTGCTAGTCACCACATTGATCATAAAAATACATGGTAAGCACCTCTGTAAAGAAGACATGGCATAGATCAAAACACATGAAGACATCAACCTCATAGGATGCACACATCAATCATGGCAAAAATGACAAATGAGCTCGTTGTGTTAACAGACAGCAGAAAACATCATGAAGCACTCTTGCAATGATGATTTAGGCATCAAGATGACTTCAAATGAATATGATGCAATGGGATGAAATGATGTACTCGTTGAGACGAACAACTTGACATATTACATGCACGAAACGGAGCTATGGATGCAGAGATACGATATGATGAACATGGCACGAAAATGTTACAGATCTGGGGACTTAGTGGAATAATCGGGGTCAACCTTGGGGAAACTGGATCTGCACGGATTCTGAGGTTCACCGGATCCTTGCCGGAGTTGGAGAGGACGACGGAGAGGGGTCGGGGCGAGCTGGCCCGGCCGGATCCGGCCGGATCCGGCGCGGCGGCGGCGGAGGGCGCCGAGGGCGGCCGGACGCGGAGGGCGGCGAGCAGCGCCAGAGCCAGGTGCCGGCGAGGAGGAGGCGGGGACGAGGCGGCTCGGGGGCGACGGCGAGGCGCGGCTCCGGCCGAGGGCGGCGCGGCACAGGGCCGGCGGAGGCGGCTGCCGGGAGGCGAGGCATGGCGGCACGCCGGCGGCAGGGCGGCGGAGCACACCGGCGCTCGGGACGGCGGGGCATGCCAGCGAGGATGGCGCCGGCGGCGGGGCCGAGCCGCGGCGGGGCGGAAGAACCGCGGGAGCGGGCGGCGGCGCGGGCGGCGGCCGCGCGAGCAGGGCGGCGGCGGCGACCGGGCCCCGCGGGCCTGCAGCGGGCCGCGCGGGCCGGCGGCGGGGTGGAGAGAGAGAGGGGGTGAGGTGGCGGCGCGGGATTGGGGGAGAGTGGCGGCGGAGGCGACGTGGCGCGTCGTGATTGGCTCGGGCGACGTGGAGGCTGGACATGTCCGGCGGGGTTGGACATGTCCGGCGCGCGAGGGGAGCGGGGCTAGGGTTTCGTTTGTGAAAATCGACGGGAAGGACGTTTTTATCGGTAGAGGGAGCTAGGAGAGTCCAAATGAGGAGCGGTTTTCGGCCACACGATTATGATCGAATGACCGAGAGCATGGAGGGGAGTTAGATGGGTTTTGGGCCACTTTGGAGGGGTGTTGTGTTGCAAAGAGAAGGAGGCTTTTGCGGTTACCCGGTTAACTGTTGGAGTATCAAACGACCTCCAAATGGCACGAAGCTTGACAGGCGGTCTACCGGTGGTATACCAAGGCCGCTTGGCAAGACTCGGGCCATTCCAAGAAAGTTTAACACCCACTCACAACAGGAGACAAAAGAGGAACGCCGGAGGAAATAGGAGCGCCGGATTGCAAAACGGACAATGGGAAAAATGCTCGGATGCAAGAGACGAATACGTATGCAATGCAAAGCACATGATGACATGATAAAGTGCAACACGCAAGCAAATGACATGGCAACAACGGCGAATAACTGGCAGTCACCTAGCGCATCGAATCCGGGGCGTTACAACACTCCTCCACTAACAAGAGATCTCATGCCGAGATCTTAGGACCGAGACGGAAGGGAAAAGGGATGAGGTGAAACAAGTACTGAAGAGAAGAAGCAAAGAATCGAGAGCACTCGAGAATAAGAGAGGAACGACGAGAATAACGAGAATCGAAAACTCACGGAATCAGATAGACTACAAAACCACTCCGGTTAGAATGAGATAAGAAACGAATAAGACTGAAAGGATTTAGGCAGCACTCCGGCTGAAAATGGAAGGAATAGACCACGAACTAGAGAGAATGGAATGATACTTGACGAGGAACAACACAAAACCTCCGGAAGAGTTGAAAGAATTGAATGAAAAGAACTTAGAAGGAAAGGTTGAACGGAGTTGTTGAGAAAATCAACAATGAAAGAATAAACTTGTTGTGGACTTATAGGTAACATCTCAAGATCATAAGGTGATAATCGGCCACAAACGGGAATGATTGGATAGCTGAGAAGAACGAAGAAATGCAAAACTCCTCTTCAAAAGAATACAGAGAATTAATTGCACTTCAAAAATCAAGAAGGAAAGATACTAGAACTTCTTGAACAAGAATCTTGATGAACCCTTGAAGAATGAATTCAATCATGAAGAACCACCATGAAGAACTCCGGTGACAAAAGGATGATGAGATAAAATTGAATAATGAAAAGAATAAGATGAGCCTTGCGATGATTTAGATGGAGGTTCCGACGAGATGGCCGAGGAAAATTTGAACTCCGGAAAAGAAAAGATGAAAACACTTGGAACTAGAATTTATTCACCAAGAACAAACTCCGAAGGAAGGGATTAAACACTTGGATGAAATAAGAATAAGATTTATGTTATGCTTATCCTCATCAAATTAAATTGATGACTAGGAATGGATTTCGCATACTACTTATTCTTCTTGAAAAGGATTAAGGGGGGATAGCACAAAAATTGAGAAAGTCTTCATGAACCACCGGTAGGGTTGAAAAGAAACGAATGAATTAAAATGATAATCAAGGAAAAAGGATCTGAAAGAACCACCGCTAGAATTCGGAAATGACTGACGGCAGAGAATAAAACACCGGGAAGGATTAGAATAACCAACATGCTTGAGGGGGATTTAGATGCAAAAGAACAAAGAGACAACGAGCTGATAAAGAATACTTGAACGAAGCACCGGGATAAATAGAGAACAATAACTGGAACGATGGCCTTTGATGAAAGGAAACGGGAAACAACTTCTGACATACTCCGGATGGTTAAGAAAAGAATATCTGACAAATGGAATAATTCGAGAGGATAATATGAAGCTAGAACCACGAATCTTCGAGAGAATGAACAAAATTTAGAGGAAAGACTCTTCTTCGATCTTCGATTGACGACGAGAAACAACACCAAAATACTGAGATACTCCGGGAGAATGAAATGCAAAGAGGTTGAGCCAATAATGAAAAGAATTTGAAAGCGATCTTGGAGAAGGCATCTGACTAATGAAATTCATTCTTACGTCACGCTTGCAAAGGATTTGAGAATAACACCGGGAGAATTAAAAGGGTCAGGTAAGATCCTGGGAAAAGACCTATGGGTTAGGGCCCACTGAAGAGAAAACACCGTTGAAAAGGATTGTTGAAGAGGTAGATGATGCACCGGAACAATAGAATTATTTGAATGAGGTGACAACCTCGGATAAATTCAAACACAGACGAATCTCCTGAGATGTCTAGGGCACTCCGGAAGGATGAACTGGCGAGAGGCGAACGAGCAGGGAAGACACTTGAGCTGAGGGAAAGAATATAATCACTACCGAAAATTAGAATTGAATCCACCGGAAAAGAGATGAAGAATGTCCACCGAGACGAGAATTCACCGGTTGAAACAATTGATGAAAGACTGAAGAGGCTCCACATGAATGAAATTGATGGTCGAAACAGACTCAGGTCCAGGAAGAAAAAGGGGTGGGAGGCGGGAAAACAAAGGCAACTTGGAAGGGGAAATCGACGCATATCTTGAAGAGAAAAACACCGGTTGAAAGAAAGCAAAGGCTTCACGCGAGTAGGATGGATACTCGATTACGGACTCCGGTTCCGAGAAGAAGAAGGGTGGGCGGGTGGGAAAAGAAGACAACTAAGGATTGAACTTGGCAAAGATGAAGAGGCTCGAGTCAACTTGACGAGAAATGCACCGGATGCAAAGAGCTGGGGAACAACGATCGAAAAACCAACTACGTGATCCTAAAGAAAATTTGAAGGGGAAGAGAAGTAATTCAAAACACCTACGTCAAGATTCCTTACCAGAGCGACGAAGGGGCTGAGGAGTAAAAAGAATTCCTACTCTCCGATATAACTAGACTCTGAAAATAGTTTTCTTCTAGACTCGACAACGGCCAGACTACACGATCAAACAAGGGGGCTCCTAAGGTCGGTCGAGGCTCTGATACCAACTTGTCACGCCCAATATGCGACCCTATCCAAAAGGAACTCGAAGGTCCCACCAAGGATAGACCCGCATATTGAAACGCTTTTGCAAGGTGGATATCATTACATCAACATTACATAATATATGGGGATACATACAAGAGGCATACAATGCCACACGAATACAACATCACAATACATAAGAGCATCATCCAACTACGGATGAAACACAAACAGAAACTCAAACGACATCCACCCTGCTAGCCCAGGCTGCCGACCTGGAACCTATCCCCTGATCGAAGAAGAAACAGAGGAAGAACTCAAGACATGCAAGCATCGCTCGCGCGTCATGATCATCGAATAACCTATACCTGCAACTGTTGTTGTAGTAATTTGTGAGCCACGAGGACTCAGCAATCCCATTACCATGGGTATCAAGACTAGCAAAGCTTAAAGGGGAAAGGAAGGGGTAAAGTGGTGAGGCTGCAGCAGCGACTAAGCATATATGGTGGTTAACATACACAAATAAGAGCGAGAAGAGAGCAAGCGGAACGGTCGTGAAACTAGCAATGATCAAGAAGTGATCCTGAACTCCTACTTACATCAAACATAACCCAGAAACCGTGTTCACTTCCCGGACTTCGCCGAAAAGAGACCATCACGGCTACACACGCGGTTGATGCGTTTTAATTCGGATCTGGTGTCAAATTATCTACAACCGGACATTAACAAATTCCCATCTGCCTATAACCGCAGGCACGACTTTCGAAAGATTATATCCTACAGGGGTGTCCCAACTTAGCCCATGATAAGCTCTCGCGATCAACGAAGGATATACCTTCTCCCGGGAAGACCCGATCAGACTCAGAATCCCGGTTTACAAGACATTTCGGCAATGGTAAAACAAGACCAGCAAAGCCTCCCGCTGTGCCGACAAATCCCGATAGGAGCTGCACATATCTCGTTCTTAGGGCACACCGGATGAGCCAGACATCGGGTTGCCATAGACCCTGATTGCCCAGGGGGCGCCGGACATCGCTCAGTTTGGACCAACACTTAGACAAGCACTGGCCCCGGGGGGGGGGGGGGTAAATAAAGATGACCCTCGAGAGCGCGACTCCCAAGGGAAAAAGGGCTAGGTGAGGCAAATGGTAAAACCAATGTTGGGCCTTGCTGGAGGAGTTTTATTCAAAGCGAACTGTCAAGGGGGTCCCATAAATCACCCAACCGCGTAAGGAACGCAATATCCGGGAACATAACACCGGTATGACGGAAACTAGGGCGGCAAGAGTGGAACAAAACACCAGGCATAAGGCCGAGTCTTCCACCCTTTACCAAGTATATAGATGCATTAATAATATAAGAGATATTGTGATATCCCAACCAAATCTTGTCCACCATGGAGAAATCTTCAACTTCACCTGCAACTAGCAACGCTATAAGAGGGGTTGAGCAAAGCGGTAACATAGCCAAGCAACGGTTTGCATAGGAAAGGTGTCAAAGGTTAGAGGTTCATGGCAATATGGGAGGCTTGATGAGCAAAAGATAGGTAACGCAGCAAAGCGATAGAACGAAGCAACTAGCATACCAATGATAGTAGTGAGATCCAGGGTAGCGGTCATCTTGCCTGAAATCCCGCTAGGAAGAAGAACGAGTCCACGAAGAAGATGAAGCCAGGAAGACGAACAAGCGTAGACGAACGAATCCTCGCGATCGCACGAAACATGAACCATCTAGAAGAAGCACACAACATAGTAAACACACCACACATGAACAAGACATGATGCACATGATGCATGACAGGGCTACATGAAGTTACTCATGGCAAGGGATGATGCAAACAAGAGCAACACATCAAAGCAAGTTTAAATGAGGCCGGGAACAACATATAACAATTCCGGTAAGTCCTCATATGCATATTTCGAAATTGGTCCAGATCTGAATAAACCTTATGTTCAAGTTGTTAAACAGCAAGTTAAGAT
The DNA here is from genome assembly GCF_018294505.1 of Triticum aestivum. Taxonomy (NCBI): domain Eukaryota; kingdom Viridiplantae; phylum Streptophyta; class Magnoliopsida; order Poales; family Poaceae; genus Triticum; species Triticum aestivum. The sequence goes on along the minus strand of NC_057798.1, from coordinate 335,841,570 downwards.
GCAACAAGATGATCTACACGAAATTCTAGTCAAGTTACATATAAAGTTCATTTAGTTCGGAGCTACGGCCTAGAAGATATGAGCAAAACAAGTTAAACATGACATTGATGCAAAATGCACCCAAACATCAAGCGAACACACCAAAACAAGTATGCAACATGATAATATGAAACTACATGCTGAATCAAGCAAGTTTCATATAGAGCACACACAAAACGGAGCAACGGTTCAACACATGCACACTATACAAGTTTAGAGGATAAGCTGTCCAAAACAGCAACTAGGCATATTGCAAGCAACAAAACAACATGCTACAACACCACAATATGAAAACAAAAGGCATGGACATGATGTACAGGTAAATCATAACAAAACATGAACACTGAGCTATCTCCAGAAATCACTAGAACATGCTCAAACACACATGGTAAGATTGCAAACAATAACAATTCAGACTTTGCAGAAAATAACATCAGGATGCAATGTTTAGAGTTATCAAACAACATGTTACAGGAACTTATCATGGAAAACAAAGGCATGGCATGATACTACTAAATGCATAGATCAAATGTCCCTTACTGACCATGAGCCAAAAAGGATCAGAAGATATGATGGCACCCACGTAAACATAGCAAGTTATATTACAGGTTCAAACATGGCAGGAACAATGATAAGTAGGCATGTAGATGAGCTTGTACCACTCACCACAGAGCAATACATGGCATGGCAAGGCAACCAACAGTAAGAATACATGTTTATGAAGCTAAGCATGGTAAGAGAAAGTCCATAGGGTGCATCGATCACTAGCAACAATCATGGCAACAACTGAACTTAATGTTAACAGGCTGACAGCAACATTATATAGCAACTTTGGAGCAAGATTACAACAATCTACAGCAAGCCATAATTGCAACCAGGGGCATGGATGGATAGAGCATAACATGTAGAACAAAACACCCTTAGTGAACATCTCTAGATTATGCATAGAATGATTTGTAGCAGCAGGTTTACATAGCATCACGAACTAACAGATTCAGCCTAGCAAAACAGCAACAACGAGTACACTACTTAACAAGCTCGATTCACTCACCACAAGTCATTGCATGACAAGATAAGCATAGCATCAGCAAGAAGACATGTTTATGAAACAAACCAAGGCAAGAACAAATTCATAGCATGCAAGGATCAACTACAACAAGCTTGGCAAAATTGAATAACATGTAAACAATCTGCCAGGAAACATTTTGAAGCAAAAGTAGAGCACGAAAATGACATGCTAGACTACTCCATAATTGCAGCCAAGTGCAGGGATGGATAGAGCATAACCATATGTTCAAAACACCCTTACTGAAGTATCTCAAAATATGCATGGATCTCTCTGTAGCATCAATTTTACATGTCATCAAAATAACAGCAGAACAGGGACTAAAATCAGCAACATTATGAAGCGTAGTTTGCATGCTTGTGCTAGTCACCACATTGATCACAAAAATACATGGTAAGCACCTCTGTAAAGAAGACATGGCATAGATCAAAACACATGCAGACATCAACCTCATAGGATGCACACATCAATCATGGCAAAAATGACAAATGAGCTCGTTCTGTTAACAGACAGCAGAAAACATCATGAAGCACTCTTTCAATGATGATTCAGGCATCAAGATGACTTCAAATGAATATGATGCAATGGGATGAAATGATGTACTCGTTGAGACGAACAATTTGACATATTACCTGCACGAAACGGAGCTACGGATGCAGAGATACGATATGATGAACATGGCATGAAAATGTTACAGATCTAGGGACTTAGTGGAATAATCGGGGTCAACCTTGGGGAAACTGGATCTGCACGGATTTCGAGGTTCACCGGATCCTTGCCGGAGTTGGAGAGGACGACGGAGAGGGGTCGGGGCGAGCTGGCCCGGCCGGATCCGGCGCGGCGGCGGGGGAGGGCGCCGAGGGCGGCCGGACGCGGAGGGCGGCGGGCAGCGCCAGAGCCAGGTGCCGGCGAGGAGGAGGCGGGGACGAGGCATCTCGGGGGCGACGGCGAGGCGCGGCGGCGCCGCGGCTCCGGCCGGGGGTGGCGCGGCACCGGGCCGGCGGAGGCGGCTGCCGGGAGGCGAGGCGTGGCGGCACGCCGGCGGCACGCCGGCGGCAGGGCGGCGGAGCACATCAGCGCTCGGGACGGCGGGGCATGCCGGCGAGGATGGCGCCGGCGGCGGGGCCGAGCCGCGGCGGGGCGGCGGAACCGCGGGAGCGGGCGGCGGCGCGGGCGGCGGTCGCGCGAGTAGGGCGGCGGCGGCGACCGGGCCCCGCGGGCCTGCAGCGGGCCGCGCGGGCCGGCCGCGGGGTGGAGAGAGAGAGAGGGGGTGAGGTGGCGGCGCGGGATTGGGGGAGAGTGGCGGCGGAGGCGACGTGGCGCGTCGTGATTGGCTCGGGCGACGTGGAGGCTGGACATGTCCGGCGGGGTTGGACATGTCCGACGCGCGAGGGGAGCGGGGCTAGGGTTTCGTTTGCGAAAATCGACGGGAAGGACGTTTTTATAGGTAGAGGGAGCTAGGAGAGTCCAAATGAGGAGCGGTTTTCGGCCACACGATTGTGATCGAATGACCGAGAGCATGGAGGGGAGTTAGATGGGTTTTGGGCCACTTTGGAGGGGTGTTGGGCTGCAAAGAGAAGGATGCTTTTGCGGTTACCCGGTTAACTGTTGGAGGATCAAACGACCTCCAAATGGCACAAAACTTGAGAGGCGGTCTACCGGTGGTATACCAAGGCCGCTTGGCAAGGCTCGGGCCATTCCAAGAAAGTTTAACACCCACTCACAACAGGAGACAAAAGAGGAACGTCGGAGGACATAGGAGCGCCGGATTGCAAAACGGACAACGGGGAAAATGCTCGGATGCAAGAGACGAACAAGTATGAAATGCAAAGCACATGATGACATGATAAAGTGCTACACGCAAGAAAATGACATGGCAACAACGGCGAATAACTGACAGACACCTAGCGCATCGAATCCGGGGCGTTACAGCCATGGTGAAGACGCGGTACACGAAGGCTGACCCAAACCACATGGCCGAGGTCGGACCTGCGGGGCCCAATGGGAAAGAGATCCCTGTGAGCTTAGTGTACGGCCAAGTAGAGTTGGCCGCAAAGTATTCCCAGCAGGACTGTAAACTAGACAACCTATTAGATGGCATTGAAGAGGAATACAATCAGTCGGATTGACTATGTAATTAAAGATGACATGTAAAATGCCTTCTAGCTGGATTGTAGATCGTTTGTCGTAGTGGACCTTTTCACTTCAACCTCGGGACCCAATAGTCCGGAGTGTGTCCGAATACCCTCACGGTTATGTAAGAACCGGGGCATGCGTGGAGACCAGGCGTAGGGGTCATTAGTGCTTTATCAGACAAGTGCCCAACTAGTTATGTTATACTACATGGTTAGCAAGAAACATCTTCCAGGGAGAATAGTTCCGTTATGGGTTCCTTTCCCTGGGAGGCATGCCCTAAAGTGCATGTCCGGACTGCGAAAAGAGCAGAAAAACATCTGCGGGCAGATAAATAAATAGGTAAGAAACTGTCTTTTAGTTCACTGACCGAATATTCTCTTAAGAACGCTAGCTTTCGACTTCACCCAGTCTGAGGTACACATCCGGCTGACCCGGCAGTAACAATCGCAGAGGTGATCCCTTTACCGCCTAGCCGAACAATCGGGAACGTAGGGGTAAGCACAGGAGCTAGGCAACCCAGCTTGGCCAAAACTTAAGTCATATCGATGCATATAATGGTGAATAAAAGGTACATGCGGAAGTGTGACACATGTGTTGGGCATGAAGCCCGTATAGATACACTTCTGTTAAAGAAGCCCCCAGGTATAATGAGCGCGGATAGCGCGTCAAGTGTTTGCAAACGATGCGCGAACAAGCTTTCAAAGGCTGCAATAGAAAAGGAGGGAGAAGGAGAGAAACAGAAGACAGCTAATATGTAAAATGTAGATGGAGGAAGGAGAGGAACTCAGAATCCGGCGCTAGGCGTAGAATCTTTGGAGACGGGCTGCGTTCCATGGGTTCGGCTCGAGTCGGTTATCCGATGCATCTCGCAGACGGTACGCACCACCGGTCAGGACTTGGTCGATGAGAAAGGGACCTTCCCATTTGGGCTTGAGTTTGTCCTTTTTCTTGTCCGGCAGGCGTAGAACTAACTCGCCAACATTGTAAGTTTTGGCCCGTACTTCCCTGCTTTGATATCTTCGAGCTTGTTGTTGATAAAATGCGGAACGGGCTTTTGCCACGTCCCGCTCCTCCTCCAATGCATCCAAACTGTCCTGCCGATCGAGCTCGGCTTCTCTTTCTTCGTACATGCGCACGCGAGGTGAGTCATGAATTATGTCACAGGGCAAAACTGCCTCTGCGCCGTATACCATAAAGAATGGTGTAAATCCGATGGTGCGATTTGGAGTGGTCCGCAGCCCCCATTGTACGGAGTCGAGCTCCTCTATCCAGTGCGTGTTAGATTCCTTGAGGGACCGCACTAATCTGGGTTTGATGCCGCTCATGATTAGACCATTTGCTCGCTCGACTTGACCGTTAGTTTGAGGGTGATAGACTGAAGCATATTCGAGCTTGATGCCCATGTTTTTGCACCAGAGTTTGACCTCGTCGGCCGTAAAGTTCATGTCATTATCAGTGATGATGCTATGGGGGACGCCGTAATGGTGTACGACCCCTGATATGAAGTCTATCACCGGTCCGGATTTGGCCGTCTTAACAGGTTTGGCCTCTATCCATTTGGTGAATTTATCCACCATGACCAGTAGGTATTTTTGCTTGTGGGTTCCTCCTTTAAGGGTTCCAACCATGTCAAGCCCCCAGATCGCGAAGGGCCAGGTGATGGGTATAGTTTTGAGGGCGGTGGGTGGCATGTGGCTTTGATTAGCAAAGAGCTGGCAACCGACGCATCGTTGGACTAAGTCCTGAGCATCTGCCCGGGCCGTCGGCCAATAAAATCCTGTACGGAAGGCCTTGCCTACAAGGGCCCGGGCTGCGGCGTGGTGCCCGCCGAGTCCGGCATGAATTTCAGCCAGAAGGTTCCGCCCTTCCTCTTCGGAGATACACCTTTGAAGGACTCTGATTGTGCTTTTCTTGTAAAGCTCTCCCTCATGGACCTTATAGGCTTTAGATCGCCGCACTATGCAGTGGGCCTCGTTTTGGTCCTCGGGAAGTTCCTGCCTGGTTAGGTAGGCTAGGAATGTTTCCGTCCAAGGGGCAATGACTGCCATTATTATGTGGGCTGAAGATGTTACTTCGTTGGCAGAACCACCAATTGTGTCAGAATGTTCGGCGTCGGGCAGTGCGGTTGGGTCCGGGTTGTTATTTCCGGATTCTCCCTCCCATAGTATGGTTGGCTTGAACAACCTCTCTAGGAAGATGTTGGGAGGGACGGCATCGCGCTTTGCGCCAATGCGCGCCAATACGTGTGCTGCTTGGTTGTTATCCCGGGCTATATGGTGAAATTCGAGCCCTTCAAACCGAGCTGACATTTTTAGGACGGCGTTGTGATAAGCTGCCATTTTCGGATCCTTGGCATCGAAGTCTCCATTTATTTGGGATATCGCAAGGTTCGAATACCCGTGCACCTCTAGGCGTTGAATGCCCATGGAGACTGCCATTCGGAGGCCGTGTAGAAGGGCCTCATATTCGGTTGCGTTGTTGGAGTCCGTATACATTATCTGGAGTACGTATTGGATCGTATCTCCGGTTGGGGACGTCAAAATGACGCCAGCCCCCAGACCGGCCAACATTTCAGAGCCGTCGAAGTGCATTATCTAGTTGGAATATGCGCCGTACTCTTTAGGGAGTTCGACCTCAGTCCATTCGGCGACGAAGTCGGCCAAAACTTGTGACTTAATAGCTCGTCGTGGCTTATAGGTTATGTCAAATGGGAGGAGCTCAATGGCCCATTTGGCAATCCGACCCGTCGCGTCGTGGTTGTTTATAATGTCGTTAAGAGGTACTTCGGAGGCTACTGTTATCGAACACTCTTGAAAGTAGTGTCACAGCTTCCGGGATGCCATGAACACCGCGTACGCTATCTTTTGATAATGCGGGTACCGTGACTTGCATGGAGTTAGGACAGTGGACACGTAGTAAACTGGTTTTTGAAGGGGGAACTTGTGTCTGTCGGTTTCTCGTTCGACAATGAGCACTGCGCTCACAACTTGATGAGTTGCCGCGATATATAATAGCATTGGTTCGCCCATGTTGGGCGCGTCTAGGACCGGGTTTGTTGCCAATATGGCTTTTATTTCTTTGAGTCCGGCTGTGGCAACATCCGTCCACTGGAAGTGTTCGGTGCGTCGGAGGAGGCGATAAAGAGGTAACACCTTTTCTCCTAAACGGGGGATAAAGCGGCTTAGAGCCGCCACGCATCCCGTCAATTTTTGTATTTGTTTGAGGTCCTTTGGGATATCCAATTGTGACACGGATCTTGGCTGGGTTTGCTTCAATTCCTCTACCGGATACAATGAAGCCCAAGAGCTTTCCGGCTGGTACGCCGAAAACACATTTTTCCGGGTTAAGCTTAATGTCATATGTTCGGAGATTATCGAACGTGAGCCTCAAATCGTCTACTAGAGTTTCGACGTGCTTGGTTTTGATGACCACATCGTCTACGTATGCCTCCACTGTTTTGCCGATTTGGTTTGCCAGACATGTCTGAATCATGCGCTGATATGTTGCACCGACGTTTTTGAGCCCAAAGGGCATTGTGTTGAAGCAGAATGGGCCGTATGGGGTGATGAATGCCGTTGCGGCCTGGTCGGGCTCTGCCATCTTAATTTGGTGGTAGCCGGAGTATGCGTTGAGAAAACACAATGAATCGTGTCCTGCGGTAGCGTCGATAATTTGATCGATGCGGGGGAGTGGGAAGGGATCCTTTGGGCAAGCCTTGTTGAGGTCCTTAAAATCGACGCATAGGCACCAGGATTTGTCCTTCTTTGGTACCATCACCAGGTTTGCTAGCCAGTCCGGATGTTTTATATCTCTGATGAATCCGGCCTCCAATAATTTGGCTAGCTCCTCTCCCATGGCCTGTCTCTTGGGTTCGGAGAAACGCCGAAGAGCCTGTTTGACTGGCTCGAATCCTTTTAGGATGTTTAGGCTGTGCTCGGCTAGCCGGCGTGGGATTCCTGGCATGTCTGAAGGGTGCCAGGCGAAAATGTCCCAATTTTCGCGTAGGAATTCTCGTAGTGTGGCGTCTACATCAGGGTTTAATTGTGCCCCGATGGAGGCCATTTTTGTAGGGTCCGTTTGATGGACTTGGAATTTGACTATTTTGTCCGCTGGTTTAAAGGAGGTGGACTTGGATCTCTTATCGAGTATCGCATCGTCCCTATTCACCGTGGAGCACAGCGTAGTGAGTTCTTCGGCCACTAGGGCTTCGGATAGTGCCTCAAGGGCCAGTGCGGCTGTCTTATTTTCGGCGCGGAGTGCTATGTCCAGGTCACTAGCAAGAGTGATGATTCCGTTGGGCCCGGGCATTTTGAGCTTCATGTACCCGTAATGGGGTATAGCTTGAAAAATTGCGAATGGCTCTCACCCTAATAGAGCGTGATATCCGGTGCTGAGCGGGGCCACTTGAAACATGACCTCCTCAGACCTATAATTATCCAGTGTGCCGAATACCACATCTAGTGTGATTTTTCCTGTACAACATGCTTCCCGACTGGGGATTATTCCTCTAAAGGTTGTGCTGCTTCGCTCAATGCGGCTCCAGTCTATTTCCATTTTTTGGAGGGTTTCCTCGTAAATGAGGTTCAATCCGCTGCCACCGTCCATGAGTACCTTTGTGAGGCGAAAGCCGTCCACTATTGGACTGAGGACCAATGCGGCTAGTGCTCGGGCTGTTCGGAATTTAGGTTCGTCACTGGCATTAAAGGTAATAGTTGTGTCACTCCATGGGTTTATTGTTGCTACTTGGTAGACTTCGGCAAGGCTGCAGAGTGTTTGTTTCCGCATATTATTTGATGCGAACGTCTCGAAGACTGTTAATACCGTACTAGTATCCTTGGGCTGATGCTCTGGAGCTAGAAGCTCTTCACCACTTTTGGCCACCTGCCGTAGTATCCAACATGCTCTAAGGCTATGAGTTGGAGTGGCGCCCTCCGTACTATGAATTTTGCAGGGTCCATTGAGCCATCCCTCTAGTACGGTTCCATGCCCTATAGAGGGTTTTTGCTTTTTGGTATTTAACCCAGGTGCCTGGCGATGATGCACCCTTTTATTTTGGACTGGGGTTGTATTCAGGGCTGGATTGTCCCAAAAATTGATTTCGGTTTTCCAGGCGCTTTCCATCTCACAGTACTTTCGTATTATGGACGCCAAGTCAGCGAAGCGTGTAATTTCACGACGACTTACGACGTTGAGGATTCCCTTGTCCGTGCAATTATTGCGGAAGAATGTAATCACGTCCTCCTCACAGCAGTCCTTTATTCAGTTCATAACCAGGAGGAATCTGGCCCAGTAATGGTGTACTGTTTCTGCGGGCTCTTGCCGGATTTGGGATAGATCGCTTATGTTTGGGTGGGCGGGTGGAATTAAATCCGGAACTCCGTCCAATCTCAGGCTCAGGGGCCAAGAAGTTTCCAAACTCGGAAGCTTGGGTTCTTGGATGTTGTCCAATGCACCTAGCCTGCTGCCTGACTTTAGGTTCAGGGCTTGAGTTACGTCCTCCCCTCTGCAGGGATCGGGAATCGAGAATCGAGATCGAGTATGGAGGGATCGGGAATCGGACATAGCTAGTCCTTAAAATCGAGGAAGGGTCGCCGTATTGCTCCTCAACCACGGCAACGTGGTGGGTAACCTGGGGAGAATTGATCTCTCTCAGATCGGTTTTAGGCCCAATTTGATCATAGTCTGTAGCGACTCCGAGGGCGGCGATGCGATCCAAGAGCTCGTTTATGGAAGATAGCTCCATCGGATCTAACTGCTCGGCGAGTTCTGAGCTAATGTGAAGATTGCTTTCGATGACCCGAGAAGTCATCGTCGGCGCGGTGGCCGGACAGGCGGTCATAAGGAAACCGCCTAGCCGGAGAGTTTGGCTGATAGCCAAAGCTCCTTTAGCAACAGTGATGTCTTTAAAGACGGGACGAGGCATCCTTCCTGATGGCGACGGCACAGAGGAACTCTCAATGAAAGCACCAATGTCGGTGTCAAAACCGGCGGATCTCGGGTAGGGGGTCCCGAACTCTGCGTCTAGGCGGATGGTAACAGGAGACAAGGGACACAATGTTTTTACCCATGTTCGGGCCCTCTCGATGGAGGTAAAACCCTACTCCTGCTTGATTAATATTGATGATATGGGTAGTACAAGAGTAGATCTACCACGAGATCAGAGAGGCTAAACCGTAGAAGCTAGCCTATGGGTATGATTGTTGTTCGTCCTATGGACTAAAACCCTCCGGTTTATATAGGCACCGAAGAGGGTTAAGGTTACACAGAGTCGGTTACAATGGTAGGAGATCTACATATCTGTATCGCCAAGCTTGCCTTCCACGCCAAGGAAAGTCCCATCTGGACACGGGATGAAGTCTTCCATCTTGTATCTTCATAGTCCAGGAGTCCGGCCAAAGGTGATAGTTCGGCTATCCGGACACCCCCTAATCCAGGACTCCCTCAGGCACCTTCCCCTTCTTGGACGCCCCAGCCTCCCCCTCTGGGGCGGCTTTTCTTTTCTTCCCCTCCCCAGTGCGGGGAGGTGGAATTTCTTCTTGATTCCCCCCGCCTCCGCGGGTGGAATCTGACTCGTCGTCATCCGACGACAGGGGTATGACGGCCTTGCACCGGGGGCCTTTTCCGGCCCCCTAGTCCGCCTCCCCGGACCCCTCATCCTTTTCGGATGGGGCATCTTCTTCTTCTTCCTCCTCCCCTTCGTGGGAGGAGTCCACCTCGTTGTCTTCGAACGAGGCTTCCGGCACAACCTTATGCCGGAGACCCTTTCGGATCCCCGGGCCTTCTTCTCGGCCTTCTTCTCCGGCACCTTGTACGGCGCCGGGACCAGCATCTCCGCAAGGAGAGCATCCGCTGGGTCTTTTGGCAGCGGAGCCGGGCAGTAAACCTGCTCCGCTGTCTCCATGTAATCCTGAAGCAAATGTGCACAACTACTTAAGGCATTCCCGTGAATATATCGGGAAGAACTGGTTCCGGTGTCAGTCTAAGAACTCACCGGCCTAGGAGCCCGCGCGACATGAAGCCCGCGGTCCTCGGATGTCGGAGGAGGCACTTCGGAGGCCTTGAACATCACCTTCCATGTGCCTTTGTGGGTCATGTCGTAGAGCCTCTGGAGCCTCTGGTGCTCGGTTGGGACAAACTCCCACAGATTGACTGCCCGCCTCTGGCAGGGCAAGATTCGGCGAATGAGCATGACCTGGATCACGTTGACAAGCTTTATGTTCTTGTCCTTCATGCTCTTGACGCATGTTTGGAGTCCTGCCAGCTCTATGGAATCGCCCCAGGACAGGCCCTTCTTCTCCCAGGAGGTGAGCCGCATGGGGGCTCCGGATCGGAACTCGGGGGCCGCTGCCCAGTTGGCGCCGTGCGGCTCGGTGATGTAGAACCACCCCGACTGCCATCCCTTTACGGTCTCCACAAACGAGCCGTCGAGCCATGTGACGTTGGGCATTCTGCCCACCATGGCCCCTCCACACTCCACCTCTTGGCCGCTTACCACCTTCGGCTTCACGCAGAAAGTTTGCAGCCATAGGCCAAAGTGAGGCCGGATGCGGAGGAAGGCCTCGCACACGACGATGAACGCCGCGGTGTTGAGGACGAAATTCGGGGCTAGATCGTGGAAATCTAGCCCGTAGTAGAACATAAGCCCGCGGACGAAGGGATGGAGTGGAAATCCCAGTCCACGGATGAAGTGGGCGACGAATACGACCCTCTCGTGGGGTCCTGGGGTCGGAATGACCTGCCCGGCGTCCGGTAGATGGTGCGCTATGTCCACGGCCAAGTATCCGGCCGCCCGAAGATTTGCGATGTGCTTCTCCTTGACGGTGGAAGCCACCCACTTGCCTCATGCTCCGGACATGTTTAGCTGTGCGGGGAAGACTTGGGCTTGGGTGCTGGAGCTCGAGGGGGCAAGAGTGGGTGAAGGAGGAAGAAGGCGTGGGTAAAAATGGGGGAATCTTATCCCTTTATAGAGGCCCCGGAAGCGGTGCGCCTCCCCACTTGCCCGTTGGGAATCGCTTGTTTCCCAAGCGCCACGATTAATGGCGTGGTGAGATTACCCGTACCCGTATTGATGAGAATCCCGTAATAAGGGGATACGATCTCTGCTTTGACAAGACGTGTCACAGAAACCGCCTCGTAATATACGTTGTGGCTGGTTGTAGGGAAACGGTTCAAAAGATGGATCCGATCATAATAACGTGTCACGTCATCAGAAAAAGTTATCAGCAGGTTGCATTCGTGAAATATCATTTTCTCTACGGTAGTATGCGAAGATCATTTTTCAGATCCGGACACGATTTGAGTGTTCGATAATTGCTTTGGAGTATTCGGAGAGGAACCCGCCTTGCAATGCCGAAGACAATACTGCACGCTGGACTCATCGTCATTGAAGCCTGGTTCAGGGGCTACTGAGGGAGTCCTGGATAAGGGGGTATCCGGACAGTCGGACTGTGTACAACGTCCGGACTATTGAAGCGTGAAGATACAAGACTCAAGACTTCGGCCCGTGTCCGGATGGGACTTTCCTTGGCGTGGAAGGCAAGCTTGGCGATCTGGATATTATATTTCCTTGCTTGTAACCGACTCCATGTAAACCCTAGCCCTCTCCGGTGTCTATATAAATCGGAGAGGTTGGTCCTTAGAAGGCCGATCACAATTACAATCATACCATCATAGGCTAGCTCCTAGGGTTTAGACTCTATGATCTCGTGGTAGATCTACTCTTGTACTACCCATATCATCAATATTAATCAAGCAGGAAGTAGGTTTTTACCTCCATCGAGAGGGCCCGAACCTGGGTAAACATCTGTGTCCCTTACTTCTTGTTACCATCAGCCTTGACGCACAAATCAGGACCCCCCTACCCGAGATCCACCGGTTTTGACACCGACAATGGGTATATCTACTTAATGAAACATAAGTCTAAAACATTTGAAAAGTTCGAAGAATTTCAGAGTGAAGTTGAAAATCATCATAACAAGAAAATAAAGTTTCTACGATCTAATCGTGGAGGAGAATATTTGAGTTACGAGTTTGGTTTACATTTGAAGCAATGCGGAATAGTTTCGCAACTCATGCCACCCAGAAAACCAAAGTGTAATGGTGTGTCCGAACGTGATAATCGTACTTTACTAGATATGGTGCGATCTATGATGTCTCTTACTAATTTACCGCTATCGTTTTGGGGTTATGCTTTAGAGACGGCCGCATTCACGTTAAATAGGGCACCATCAAAATCCATTGAGACGACGCCTTATGAACTGTGGTTTGGCAAGAAACCAAAGTTGTCATTTCTTAAAGTTTGGGGCTACGATGATTATGTGAAAAAGCTTCAAACCGATTAGCTCGAACCCAAATCAAAAAAATGTGTCTTCATTGGATACCCAAAGGAAACTGTTGGGTACACCTTCTATCACAGATCCGAAGGCAAGAATTTTGTTTCCAAGAATGGATGCTTTCTAGAGAAGGAGTTTCGCTCGAAAGAAGTGAGTGAGAGCAAAGTAGAACTTGATGAGGTAACTGTACCTACTCCTTTATTGGAAAATAGTTCATCACAGAAACCGGTTCCTGTGACGACTACACCAATAAGTGAGGAAGCTAACGATGTTGATCATGAAACTTCAGATCAAGTTACTACAGAACCTCGTAGGTCAACCAGAGTAAGATCCGCACCAGAGTGGTACGGTAATCCTATTCTGGAGGTCATGTTACTTGACCATGGCGAACCTACGAACTACGAGGAAGCGATGATGAGCCCAGATTCCGCAAAATGGCTTGAGGCCATGAAATCTGAGATGGGATCCGTGTATGAGAACAAAAGTATGGACTTTGGTTGACTTGCCCGATGATCGGCAAGCCATCGAAAATAAATGGATCTTCAAGAAGAAGACTGACGCTGATGGTAATATTACTATCTACAAAGCTCGACTTGTTGCGAAAGGTTTTTGACAAGTTCAAGGGATTGACTACGATGAGACTTTCTTACACGTAGCGATGCTTAAGTCTGTCCTAATCATGTTAGCAATTGCCGCATTTTATGATTATGAAATTTGGCAAATGGATGTCAAAACTGCATTCCTGAATGGATTTCTAGAAGAAGAGCTGTATATGATGCAACCATAAGGTTTTGTCGATCCAAAGGATGCTAACAAAGTGTGCAAGCTCCAGCGATCCATTTATGGACTGGTGCAAGCCTCTCTAAGTTGGAATAAACGCTTTGATAGTGTGTTCAAAGCATATGGTTTTGTACAGACTTTTGGAGAAGCCTATATTTACAAGAAAGTGAGTGGGAGCTCTGTCGCATTTCTAATATTATATGTGGATGACATATTATTAATTGGAAATGATATAGAATTTCTGGATAGCATAAAAGGATACTTGAATAAAAGTTTTTCGATGAAAGACCTCGGTGAAGCTGCTTACATATTTGGCATCAAGATCTATAGAGATAGATCAAGATGCTTAATTGGACTTTCACAAAGTACATACCTTGATAAAGTTTTGAAAAAGTTCAAAATGGATCAAGCAAAGAAAGGGTTCTTGCCTGTCATACAAGGTGTGAAATTGAGTCAAACTCAATGCCCGACCACTGCAGAAGATAGAGAGAAAATGAAAGAAGTTCACTATGCTTCAGCCATAGGCTCTATCATGTATGCAATGCTGTGTACCAGACCTGATGTGTGCTTTGCTATTAGTTTAGCAGGGAGGTACCAAAGTAATCCAGGAGTGGATCACTTGACAGCAGTCAAGAACATCCTGAAATACCTAAAAAGGACTAAGGATATGTTTCTCGTTTATGGAGGTGACAAAGAGCTAGTCGTAAATGGTTACATCGATGCAAGCTTTGACACTGATCCGGACGATTCTAAGTCGCAAATCGGATATGTATTTATATTGAACGGTGGAGCTGTCAGTTGGTGCAGTTCTAAACAAAGCATCGTGGTGGGATGGAAGCAACAAATGAAGGAGTCTGGGTGAAGGAGTTCATGTCCGATCTAGGTGGCATACCTAGTGCATCGGGTCCAATGAAAATCTTTTGTGACAATACTGGTGCAATTGCCTTGGCAAAGGAATCCAGATTTCACAAGAGAACCAAACACATCAAGAGATGCTTCAATTCCATCCGGGACCAAGTCCAGGTGGGAGACATAGAGATTTTCAAGATACATACGGATCTGAATGTTGCAGACCCGTTGACTAAGCCTCTTCCACGAGCAAAACATGATCAACACCAACGCTCCATGGGTGTTAGAATCATTACTGTGTAATCTAGATTATTGACTCTAGTGCAAGTGGGAGACTGAAGGAAATATGCCCTACAGGCAATAATAAAGTTATTATTTATTTCCTCATATCATGATAAATGTTTATTATTCATGCTAGAATTGTATTACCCGGAAACATAATACATGTGTGAATACATAGACAAACATAGTGTCACTAGTATGCCTCTACTTGACTAGCTCGTGAATCAAAGATGGTTAAGTTTCCTAACCATAGACATGAGTTGTCATTTGATTAACAGGATCACATCACATCATTATGAGAATGATGTGATTGACTTGACCCATTCCGTTAGCTTAGCACTTGATCGTTTAGTATGTTGCTATTGCTTTCTTCATGACTTATACATGTTCCTATGACTATGAGATTATGTAACTCCCGCTTACCGGAGGAACACTTTGTGTGCTACCAAACGTCACAACGTAACTGGGTGATTACAAAGGTGCTCTACAGGTGTCTCCAAAGGTACTTGTTGAGTTGACGTATTTCGAGATTAGGATTTGTCACTCTGATTGTCGGAGAGGTATCTCTGGGCCCTCTCGGTAATGCACATCACTATAAGCCTTGCAAGCAATGTAGCTAATGAGTTAGTTATGGAATGATGCATTACATAACGAGTAAAGAGACTTGCCGCTAACGAGATTGAACTAGGTATTGAGATACCGACGATCGAATCTCGGGCAAGTAACATACCGATGACAAAGGGAACAACGTATGTTGTTATGCGATTTGACCGATAAAGACCTTCGTAGAATATGTAGGAGCCAATATGAGCATCCAGGTTCCGCTATTGGTTATTGATCGGAGACGTGTCTCGGTCATGTCTACATAGTTCTCGAACCCGTAGGGTCCGCACACTTAAAGTTAGATGAAAGTTATATTATGAGTTTATGCATTTTTATGTACTGAAGGTTGTTCGGAGTCCCGGATGTGATCACGGACATGACGAGGAGTCTCGAAATGGTCGAGACATGAAGATCGATATATTGGATGACTATATTTGGACACCGGAAAGGTTTCGGGTGAGACTGGGACAATACCGGAGCTCCGGGAGGTTATCGGAACCCCCCGGGAGGTATATGGGCCTTAATGGGCCTTAGTGGAAAGGAGGGGAAAGGAGCAAGGGACGGGGTGCCCCCCCAAGCCCAATCCGAATTGGGAGGGGGGCCGCCCCCCTTTCCTTCCTCCCTCCTTCCTCTTCCTTCCCTCTCCCTCTCCAAATAGGAAAGGGAGGAGTCCTACTCCCGGTGGGAGTAGGACTCCACCCTAGGGCGCGCCTCCTCCCCTTGGCCAGCCCCCTCCTCCACTCCTTTATATACGGGGGAGGGGGGTACCCCATAGACACAACAATTGATTGTTGATCTCTTAGCTGTGTGCGGTGCCCCCGCCACCATAGTCCTCCTCGATAATATCGTAGCGGCGCTTAGGCGAAGCCCTGTGATGGTAGAACATCATCATCGTCACCACGCCGTCGTGCTGACGGAACTCTCCCTCGACACTCGGCTGGATCGGAGTTCGAGGGACATCATCGAGCTGAATGTGTGCAAGAACTCGGAGGTGCCATGCTTTCGGTGCTTGATCGGTCGGGCCGTGAAGACGTACGACTACATCAACCGCATTGTGCTAACGCTTCTGCTTACAGTGTACGAGGGTACGTAAACAACACTCTCCCCTCTCGTTGCTATGCATCACCATGATCTTGCGTGTGCGTAGGAAATTTTTGAAATTACTATGTTCCCCAACAAGATGATCATGTTTTGTAACAAAGTTATGGCAACTGGCAGGAGCCATATGGTTGTCGCTTTATTGCATGAAATGGAATCGCCATGTAATTACTTTACTTTATCACTATGCGGTAGCGATAGTTGTAGAAGCAATAGTTGGCGAGACGACAACAATGCTACAATGGAGATCAAGGTGTCAAGCCGGTGACAATGGAGATCATGACGGTGCTTTGGAGATGGAGATCAAAGGCACAAGATGATGATGGCCATATCATGTCACATATTTTGATTGCATGTGATGTTTATCTTTTATGCATCTTATTTTGCTTAGTACGGCGGTAGCATTATAAGATGACCCCTCACTAAATTTCAAGGTATTAGTGTTCTCCCTGAGTATGCACCGTTGCTACTGTTCGTCGTGCCGAGACACCACATGATGATCGGGTGTGATAAGCTCTAAGTTCACATACAACGGGTGCAAGCCAGTTTTGCACGTGCAGAATACTCGGGTTAAACTTGACGAGCCCAGCATATGCAGATATGGCCTCGGAACACTGAGACCGAAAGGTCAAACGTGTATCATATAGTAGATATGATCAACATAGAAAAGTTCACCATTGAAAAGTACTCCATCTCACGTGATGATCGGACATGGTTTAGTTGATATGGATCACGTGATCATTTAGATGACTAGAGGGATGTCTATCTAAGTGGGAGTTCTTTAGTAATATGATTAGTTGAACTTTAATTTATCATGAACTTAGTCCTCATAGTTTTTTGCATATGTATGTTGTTGTAGATCAATGACCCATGCTATAGTTCCCTTGAATTTTAATGTGTTCCTAGAGAAAGCTAAGTTGAAAGATGATGGTAGCAACTACACGGACTGGGTCCGTAACTTGAGGAATCCTCATTACTGCACAAAAGAATTATCTCCTTGATGCACCGTTAGGTGCAAGGCCTACTGCAGGAGCAGATGCTAATGTTATGAATGTCTGGCAATCTCGATCTGATGACTACTCGATAGTTCAGTGTGCCATGCTTTACGGCTTAGAATCGGGACTTCAAAGACGTTTTGAACGTCATGGAGAATATGAGATGTTCCAGGAGTTCAAGTTAATATTTCAAGCAAATGCCTGAGTTGAGAGATATGAAGTCTCCAACAAGTTCTATAGCTGCAAGGTGGAGGAGAATAGTTCTGTCAGTGAACACATACTCAGAATGTCTGGGTACCATAACCACTTGACTTGGCTGGGAGTTAATCTTCCTCATGATAGAGTCATTGACAGAGTTCTTCAATCACTGCCACCAAGCTATGAAAGCTTCATGATGAACTATAATATGCAAGGGATGGAAAAGACAATTCCCGAGCTCTTCGCAATGCTAAAGGCTGCGGAGGTAAAAATCAAGAAGGAGCATCAAGTGTTGATGGTTAACAAGACCACTAGTTTCAAGAAAAAAGGTCAAAGGGAGGAAGGGGAACTTCAAGAAGAATAGCAAGCAAGTTGCTACTCCCGGGAAGAAACCCAAGTCTGGACCTAAGCCTAAAACTGAGTGCTTCTACCATAAAGGGACTGGTCACTGGAAGCGGAACTACCCCAAGTATTTGGCGGATAAGAAGGATGGCAAAGTGAAAGGTATATTTGATATACATGTTATTGATGTGTACCTTACTAATGCTCGTAGTAGCGCCTGGGTATTCGATACTAGTTCTGTTGCTCATATTTGCAACTCGAAATAGGGGCTACAGATTAAACAAAGATTGGCTAAGGACGAGGTGACCATGCGCGTCGGAAATGGTTCCAAGGTTGATGTGATCGCCGTTGGCACGCTACCTCTACATCTACCTTCGGGATTAGTTTTAGACCTGAATAATTGTTATTCGGTGCCAATGTTGATCATGAACATTATATCCGGATCTTGTTTGATGCGAGACGGTTATTCATTTAAATCAGAGAATAATGGTTGTTCCATTTATATGAGTAATATCTTTTATGGTCATGCACCCTTGTTGAGTGGTCTATTTTTGTTGAATCTTGATCGTGGTGATACACATGTTCATAATATTGAAGCCAAAAGATGCAAAGTTAGTAATGATAGTGCATCTTATTTGTGGCATTGCCGTTTAGGTCATATTGGTATAAAGCGCATGAAGGAACTCCATGCTGATGGGCTTTTGGAATCACTTGATGCTTGTGAACCATGCCTCATGGGCAAGATGACTAAGACTCCGTTCTCCGAAACAATGGAGCAAGCCACTGACTTATTGGAAATAATACATACCGATGTATGCGGGTCCGATGTGTGTTGAGGCCCGCGGCAGGTATTGTTATTTTCTGACCTTCACAAATGATTTGAGCAGATATTGGTATATCTACTTAATGAAACATAAGTCTGAAATGTTTGAAAAGTTCAAAGAATTTCAGACTGAAATGGAAAATCATCGTAACAAGAAAATAAAGTTTCTATGATCTGATCGCGGATGCGAATATTTGAGTTACGAGTTTGGTCTTCATTTGAAACAACGTGGAATAGTTTCGCAACTCATGCCACCTGGAACACCACATCGTAATGGAGTGTCCGAACATCGTAACTGTACTTCACTAGAGATGGTACGATCTATGATGTCTCTTACTGATTTACCGCTATCGTTTTGGCGTTATGCTTTAGAGATGGCTGCATTCACGTTAAATAGGGCACCATCTAAATCCGTTGAGACAACACCATATGAACTGTGGTTTGGCAAGAAACCTAAGCTGTCGTTTCTTAAACTTTGGGGATGCGATGCTTATGTGAAAAGCTTCAACCTGATAAGCTCGAGCTCAAATCGGGGAAATGCGTCTTCATAGGATACCCAAAAGAAACTGTTGGGTACACCTTCTATCACAGATCTAAAGGAAAGATATTCGTTGCTAAGAATGGATCATTTCTAGAGGAAGAGTTTCTCTCGAAAGAAGTGAGTGGGAGGAAAGTAGAACTTGATGAGGTAATTGTACCTTCTCCCGAATTGGAAAGTAGTTCATCACAGAAATCAGTTCCAGTGATTCCTACACCAATTGGTGAAGAAGCTGATCATGATGATCATGAAACTTCAGATCAAGTTACTACTGAACCTCGTAGGTCAACCAGAGTACAGTCCGCACTAGAGTGGTACGGTAATCCTATTCTGGAAGTCATGTTACTAGACCATGATGAACCTACGAACAATGAGGAAGTGATGATGAGCCCAGATTCCATGAAATGGCTTGAGGCCATGAAATCTGAGGTGGGATCCATGTATGAGAACAAAGTGTGGACTTTGGTGGACTTGCCCGATGATCGGCAAGCCATAGAAAATAAATGGATCTTCAACAAGAAGACTGACGCTGACGGTAATGTTACTGTCTACAAAGCTCGACTTGTTGCAAAAGGTTTTCGACAAGTTCAAGGAGTTGACTACGATGAGACCTTCTCACCCGTAGAGATGCTTAAGTCTGTCAGAATCATGTTAGCAATTGCCGCATTTTATGATTAAGAATTTGGCAAATGGATGTCAAAACTGCATTACTTAATGGATTTCTTAAAGAAGAGTTGTATATGATGCAACCAGAAGGTTTTGTCGATCCAAAAGGTGCTAACAAAGTGTGCAATCTCCAACGGTCCATTTATGGACTGGTGCAAGCCTCTCGGAGTTGGAATATACGCTTTGATAATGTGATCAAAGCATATGGTTTTATATAGACTTTTGGAGAAGCCTGTATTTACAAGAAAGTGAGTGGGAGCTCTGTAGCATTTCTAATATTATATGTGGATGACATATTGTTCATTGGAAATAACACAAAATTTTTGGATAGCATAAAAGGATACTTGAATAAGAATGTTTCAATGAAAGACCTTGGTGAAGCTGCTTATATGTTGGGCATCAAGATCTATAGAGATAGATCAAGACGCTTAATTGAACTTTCCCTAAGCACATACCTTGATAAAGTTTTGAAGAAGTTCAAAATGGATCAGTCAAAGAAAGGGTTCTTGCCTGTGTTACAAGGTGTGAATTTGAGTCAGACTCAATGCCTGACCACTGCAGAAGATAGAGAGAAAATGAAAGTCATTCCGTATGCCTTAGCCACAGGTACTATCATGTATGCAATGTTGTGTACTAGACCTGATGTGTGCCTTGCTATAAGTTTAGCAGGGAGGTACCAAAGTAATCTAGGAGTGAATCACTGGAAAACAGTCAGGAACATCCTGAAATACCTAAAAAGGACTAAGGATATGTTTCTCGTTTATGGAGGTGACAAAGAGCTTGTCATAAATGGTTACGTTGATGCAACCTTTGACACTGATCCGGATGACTCTAAGCCGCAAACCGGATATGTATTTATATTGAATGGTGGAGCTGTTAGTTGGTGCAGTTCCAAGCAGAGCGTCGTGGTGGGATCTACATGTGAAGCGGAGTACACAGCTCCTTCGGAAGCAGCAAATGAAGGAGTCTGGATGAAGGAGTTCATATCCGATCTAGGTGTAATACCTAGTGCATCGGGTCCAATGAAAATCCTTTGTGACAATACTGGAGCAATTACCTTGGTGAAGGAATCCAGATTTCACAAGAGAACCAAACACATCAAGAGACGCTCCAACCCCATCTGCGATCAAGTCAAGGTGGGAGACATACAGATTTGCAAGATACATACGGATCTGAATGTTGCAGACCCGTTGACTAAGCCTCTTCGACGAGAAAAACATGATCAACAACCAGGACTCCATGGATGTTAGAATCATTACTATGTAATCTAGATTATTGGCTCTAGTGCAAGTGGGAGATTGAAGGAAATATGCCCTAGAGGCAATAATAAAGTTGTTATTTATATTTCCTTATATCATGATAAATGTTTATTATTCATGCTAGAATTGTATTAACTGGAAACTTAGTACATGTGTGAATACATAGGCAAAACAAAGTGTCCCCAGTATGCCTCTACTTGACTAGCTCGTTAATCAAAGATGGTTATGTTTCCCGACCATAGACATGTGTTGTCATTTGATAAATGGGATCACATCATTAGTGAATGATGTGATGGACAAGACCCATCCGTCATCTTAGCATAATGATCTTAAGTTTTATTGCTATTACTTTCTTCATGACTTATACATGTTCCTCTGACTATGAGATTATGCAACTCCTGAATACTAGAGGAACACCTTGTGTGCTATAAAATTCCACAACGTAACTGGGTGATTATAAAGATGCTCTACAGGTGTCTCCGAAGGTGTTTGTTGAGTTGGCATAGATCGAGATTATGATTTGTCACTCTGTGTATCAGAGAGGTATCTCTGGGCCCTCTTGATAATGCTCATCACTATAAGCCTTGCAAGCAATGTGACTAATGAGTTAGTTACGGGATGATGCATTAGGGAATGAGTAAAGAGACTTGCCGGTAACGAGATTGAACTAGGTATGATGATACCGACGATTGAATCTCGGGCAAGTAACATACCGATGACAAAGGGAACAATGTATGTTGTTGTGCGGTTTGACCGATAAAGATCTTCGTAGAATATGTAGGAACCAATATGAGCATCCAGGTTTTGCTATTGGTTATTGATCAGAGATGTGTCTCGATCATGTCTACATAGTTCTCGAACCCGTAGGGTCCGCATGCTTAATGCTCGATGACAATTTTTATTACGAGTTATGTGTTTTGGTGACCGAAGTTTTTTCGGAGTCCTCAATGAGATCACGAACATGACGAGGAGTCTCGAAATGGTCGAGAGGTAAAGATTGATATATTGGAAGTTTACATTCGGACACCGGAATGGTTTCGGGAAGTTTCGGAGTACTGGGACGTTACCAGAACCCCCCGGGAGAGTAATGGGCCAACATGGGCTTAGTGGAGGAGAGAGGGCCGGCCATAGGAGGTGGCCCGTGCCCCCCCTTGCTAATCCTAATTGGACAAGGGGTGGGAGCGGCGCCCCCCCTTTTCCTTCTCCTACTCCCTCTTTCTGTCCCCTTTGCTACTCCGGAGAAAAAAGAAAAAGGTGGGGGGGGGGGCGAATCATACTAGGTTTGGAGTCCTAGTAGGACTCCCCCTCCATGGCGCACCCCCTGGTGGACGGCCTCCTCCCCCTCCTTTATATACGGGGGCAGGGGCACCCCAAAGGCATAACATTGTCTTAGCCGTGTGCGGTGCCCCCCTCCATCGTTTACTCTTCCGATAGTATCATCGTAGTGCTTAGGCGAAGCTCTGCGCGAATCACATCACCAACACCGTCATCACGCCATCATGTTGACGAAATTCTTCTTTGACCCTCTGCTGTATCAAGAGTTCGAGGGACGTCATCGAGCTGATTGTGTGCTGAACTCGGAGGTGCCGTACGTTCGGTGCTAGATCAGTTGGATTGTGAAGACGTTCAACTACATCAACCGTGTTAACCTAATGCTTCCGCTTTTGGTCTACGAGGGTACATGGACACACTCTCCCCCTCTTGTTGCTATGCATCTCCTAGATAGATCTTCCGTGATCATAGGAACTTTTTTGAAATTGCATGCTACGTTTCCTAACACACCCCGCACCCGCCGGTGTGCTCGTCGTGGCCAGAGGCCACCTGAGCCGGCCGGCCCCTAGGCCGCTTCCTCCCCTATCCCCTGCTCTGTTCCACCAGAGGAACAGAGGCACGAGAGGAGGAAGCCGATGACCTGGTCGACCTCCCTGCCGCTGGACCCTACGTGCCAATGATACCCCCGGGCCCAGGTGCGTTAAGTGGAAGCATACTTTCAAAAGTATGTTTTCTGCTATTGAAAGCACACTTTCTCTCTACTTCGGCTAAAAGTACTGTCGGGGATATACCCCGCGGTGTAACCCGGCCGGAAGTATAACCCAGCCATACTTGGTGACTCACTAATGACCCGCCCTGGCTGGACGACACACTAAGTGACCCGCCCGATCCTGGCGACTTATGGGTGACCTGGCAAGCGGATTAGAGGAGCGACAAGACCCGAGGGCCCAGGAGGCTCAATGCCCAGAAGGCCAGCTTATGTTATGGTAGGCCGGCTTAAGAGGAAAGGCGTGAGGAATATCTTCCTTACAAGGAATCAAGACTCGGACTTGTATCCGGCTTGTAGTAGAAGATAGACTAGTCCTAATCCTAATAGGACTCTACATGTAAGCCGCCCCTTCAACTTATATAAGGAGGGGCAGGGCTCCCCAAAGAGGGACAAGCAACAAGGAACAATATCTAGGGCTAGAGACAAAGGGGGAGTCGGCTGATGTGGCGACTCTCGATGAGTATAATGAGACCTAGCCTCAAACAACATGTAGGGCTATTCCGGATGATGTTTCCCGGGGCCCGAAGCTGTCTAAATCCTCGTCTTGTGTGATGATCCGCCTAGCGTCTCTCGATTCCACCCAACCCCTCTCAAGCTACCACATAGATGCGTTGGCCTCGCGACTAAGTCCTCTCACTAAGGACATCTGCCGTGACAAATCCACGACAGTTGGCACCCACCGTGGGGCTCGCACACGATGGTGATGAGTTATTGGAGGGATCTCCCAGGGATCGAGAAGTTCATAATTTTCCGGATGAAGACTAGCCGGTTTTCGAGAAATTAGGGTTATAGTTGGTTTGCCGTCGCCATCCTGTGATTTATTCGGTAGGTTTTTGAGTCGCCGGAAGCTGGCAGATTTCGAAGGTCCAAGGGAGCCGGAGTTTGTAATACAGCTACAGGCTATAAGATGAATCACTGTTATGACACGAAGTCGCTACTGAGAATTTTTGGTCAAGAGCCGCCACTGCTCCGAGTTGACCCAGAGCAAATCCAGCATTGATTATTGATGTTGCTACCTTAATGGGAAGTCGTGGCCAAGTACTAGTAGTTGCACGGATTGTGAGATCTGTTTTTGGAGTAGTACTACTGCTACTTCTAACACACGAGCTTTAACAAGATCAACTTTTACGTAATCAAGGGAAGACTCCAAACATGCCATGATTGAACAAGGCAACAGGTTTTCAAGTGATTCGTGGCCGTGAGTCGTTTCCGCCAGAAGCTTCAAGTCTCTAGAAGCTGCGGTCCTCTAGTCCACCAAGATCGACAGATTTTCTCTGCCGTAGTCAACCTATTGCGGTAGTCAATGGAGTCTGCTGAGTTTTTCCGCTGCAAACACACAGGATTGGATCCATCCAAGAACAAGTACGCCTACTACAAGGATTTACTGCGCAAAACTGGAGTAGTTGAGGCCACACGGACTTGGTCTCCGCCTTCTGTTTTCGTTCCTAAGTCGCCATAGTCAGGCGCGCCTCCGACGGTCGCTCAAGATTGATCCGGGCTCGGACTTGCCGGCCGCGTGCCTGTCTCCCGAATTGCTGGGTGGCTCCGCCTTGGATCTAACCTGTGTCGCCGTCGTCCTTGTTACCAGGCCGCTCCGGTCTCAGCTCGGAGCCATCGTTTGTCCGAGCACACCCATCAAGATTACAGAGAAGGGATTAATGTGTGTTGCATGTTGACAAAAGCAAACCAGAAGATATCAAATCGTGAACTACTAGAACATGAAGCCAAAAGTGGATTTAATATTCGGGGTCAGCAGTACTAGTTTGACTGATTAAGACTACGCTACAACCAGCTCCGATTGATCACTGAGCTGCTGCCTCCGTGGATGGCCTCGCATTACTCTTGCGCTGAGCCGTCCGCCATCGGAGCATCGCCGATCCGCCCTTCTACTGCGGATTCGCCGGGGGCCTCCAAGCCGTCTCCGCTGCTGACCTACGCCATGGCCGCCTCAAGATCCGTGTGTATCAGGGCACCTTTGTTTCATCAAGTCGCTGAGCCTTCCGCCTTGCTGTCTGCTTCTTCCGCCGGGCCTTGAGCAGGCCACGATCATCACTGCACATTAGTCGGTGTGCCGAGTTGCCGCACTTGCTAACCTTTGCAGCGGAGTTGAGCTGGCTGTGCTATCCGATGAACCGCCCGCGCCTCGCTGGTTTTACCTCTACGTTGAGTCACCGCAGAGCTGCCTGCCTCGGGTCGACCTCCCTTCGTTGGTGCTCCGCCACTACATCTGCGGCCAGCCTCAACCGTCGCCTCGGGTCGACCTCCCGCTGCACGACTCCGCCTCTAAGTCACCGGCCCTCACCGCAAGTTGCCTCTGCCGGCTGTCTTTAAAACAGCCGGCCGCGCCTGAGCTGCCAACGCCGGCGCGCTAAGCCGTGGCTGCCGCCCATTTTGACCTCGTTCCTCGAGTCGCCGACCTGCCTCACAACGCCACCACTTTACCTCTAACAAGGGGGTGCCGTGTTGTGCCTCTGAAGTGTACGCCAACACTATCACGCACCGGCGTCTGTGCCCGCCCGTGCAGCTTAATCTATATCAACCCACCGGAACCGCGTTGAGCCGCCCTTGCCGCTTGAGCAGCTGGGGTTGTATTAAGCCGCCGGTCTGCCTGAGCCGCCAGAATTATATTGAGTCGCTGGTCTGTCTGGGACACCTCTGTCGCGATAAACGGATCATCCGTCGTCCAAACAAATCAGGTGATATCCATCCAAGTTTATTTTATTAGCACATGTTGTTTTTGTCAAAGAACAAGTTTATCTTTGCCTTGGTCTGCAATATTGTTTATGCAGGGCAATTATTTATGACAAAAGTGATATTATATCGCGGAGATGGAGGCATGCCTACATCTTTTGGCACAGGTGGTTATCGTTACTCAACGGACTCCCGTACCAGCCTACAACACCGTGGCCGTCTCTCATGACCACGCCGTCTTACAACAAGGAGAAAAACTTGCCCGTCTGCACCGGCTTACAACGCCACGACCGATTCATCAGTCTGTGCCGCCTCAGATGTTGCGGTCGTCTTTACCGTCCGTCTCTCGTGACCTGGTCTACATCAACACATTGGGCCGCACCTGTCTGCATGAGTTGTTTATTGAGTATGAGTAAGTCACTACTTGGGAAGCCCAGTTTTTCTTCCAAATTGGAGGCAAATTATCATGTATTATCAGCCGTCGTCTGCACTGGATGGCTCAATGGGCAGGCGCACAAGTCACCGCCACTATGGTTTGGTTAACTTCAAACAGCCAGTTGGAAGGAACCATTGGCCGAGTTGCTGACACGGCTCATACGGGATCATTTATAACCCGCCGCAGTCACCTCAACCTTCCGTGGATTCACATCATGTTATCAACGTCAATGATATACACATTCTGTTATGGTCAAATATGGAGAATCTCAAGCCAACTCTTCGAGTCATCTTGAGACTCGGGGGCTACAATGGTATGGCTCGGCAAAATTAGCCGGTTTCAATGGATTCAAGAACTCCGGGTCATTGGAGGGAAGGTAACCCGGTTCCAGAGGCTACCGCTATATTGGTGAAAAATTTAAAGGCCGTCAGAAAATTTCTGGCTTAAAAAGAAGGACTCTGGTTTAAAATCCGGTTCAAGAGGCATCTCTCTCCCACAAAGCACTGACACTCTTAATATCTGGTTTAAAAACCGGCTCAAGGGAAATTTATTTACCGCAAGGCTTTGAAGCTCTCAAATCCGGTTCAAATTCGGCTCAAAGTAAAATTTATCTCTCACAAAGTTTTGAAGCTTCCAAATCTAGTTTAGACTTCCGGTTCAAAAGAATTAATCTCTCGCAAGTTCGAGTTCTCAGAAAGATTAAAGGGTGCCAAAAAGAACTTGCTGCCATGATGCGCGGGTCAAACATAGGTATCCTGCCTTACGGCTTATCTTATTATGATCATTTGGGGGCTTCCTGCTCATCGGGCATAGCTATCAGTACCCTCTTGATCGGTGCAATGCCAAAACTTATAAGGTCATTTGGGGGCTTCCTGTTCAAACATATGTCTTATTTGAACCAAAGAGAACATAGCTGTCGATACCCTTTTGATTGGCAAACTGCTGAACCCACTTGGGGACTTCTTGATCATATCCGAATCATAGCTTAACCCCTTTGGGAATCGATGTGGATCGTATTCGAATCAGCCTCGTTAAACAACTCTTAAGGTCATTTGGGGCTTCCTGTTCAAACATAGGTCGTATTCAAACCAAAGAGAACATAGCTGTCGATACCCTCTTGATCGGCATTGCCAAAGCCACCGGGGGCTATATGATCGTATTCAAATCTTAGCTTAACCCCTTTGGAACGGTTTACTGATCGTATTCGAATCATAAGCCTCAAAATTCTGTCTGTTTCTTGTACAGTTTTTTGGCAATCGCAGTTATTTGACTTTGTCTTGAGACTTTTTTGATCACATTTGAAAGCATCTAGGGAGTGGCTTCGATTCCACCGGTTTAATCTTGATCAATAAAGTTGTCAGCACATAGCAAATGTCATATGTGTCGGCTCTTACAGAGTTGAGTTCTCAACTTCACTGTCCGGGTCACATAAACCGGCGGTATCATTTAAAGGATCATAGGGATCTTGTGATTTACTTGTGTGCAGGATAAAACTACATTCGGGTAGTTACCCGCCCTGGCTTTTTACGTTAAGTCGCCAGGGCATATGTTGTTTAAACTCTATGCAGGATTTGCAGAACTATGACTTATATAAATGCTTCAGTCCAAGATTGGTGTCTCAAAAGGGTTATCAATTATTGATTTTCTCAAAGGCTATAGGCCACCGGGTTACAAAAATTCCGGATTACAATGAATGCTCATTAAGTCGTCATCGGCCAAGAGCCACCAGGTATTTAAACTACGGATTTACTTGTCAATTGATGAGGTATTCAAATCTTTAATAGCCAAAATTGGATGGATTTTCATGATGATATTGAATGATTGAGGTTTTCATACCGGATTATATTATTCAAATCTTGAGTAGCCAACATGGCTGGATTTCTATTGTGATTATCAATAACCAGTGTTATGATTGAGGTTTTCAAAGTCCCTTTAGCGCAACGGCTATTATTTTTATCAATAGGCATGATTTATTTTACAATGGAGGAAATAGTCCCGAGTCGCTGCAGGCTTACGACCCGGCACTTGGGGGATACATTGTTAAAATCAAGATTACATCAATATATAAGTCCCATGTCACTGCCAGCATGCACCATGGCACTTGGGGGCTAATGCAAAGTCATTTTTTTCTCAACTTATTGAAAGACCCGACTCATCACATTTTAAATGAGCCGGCCCTTGGGGGCTACCAATTGCTCCTATCAAAAATTCAAGGTACACAAGCCTCAGTCGATTACATTGAAAGATCCACTACTCAGTTGGTAGAGCGCAAGGCTCTTAACCTTATGGACGTGGGTTCAAACCCCATGGTGGAGATTACATCATATGATGTTATTATCAATTATATGCAAAGTCCCAGCTCAGTATTATCTTACTAAGCCGGCCCTTGGGGGCTACACATTGCTGTTCAAATTTACATGGTTATAACTACAAAGTCCCTGCTCATTATTGCATAATGACCCGGCCCTTGGGGGCTACACTGGTTGAAGTTTTCATGAGCATAATGAAATTACAAGTCCCAGGTTGCTGCAAGCATGACAACTCGGCACTTGGGGGCTACATGTGTGCAATATTCAGTTTATATGATTGAGATGAATGAACCGGATTTCTTCAAGGTTGCAACATTTATTGGAGCAAGTCTTAAACCATCACTTTGTTCTGCTCAAGACTTGGGGGCTACAGATAATATGGATATAAGGGAGAAAAATCTTCAAATTATCAGTGAGAGGACTTAGTCGCAACAAGTACGCTCTCCAGTTCAAAAAGAATATTACTCTAAAAAGCGTTTTCTGTTTTCTGCTCCAGGGACTTGTTTGTAGGAGAAATATTCACAGATAAGGTCCCTAAACTTCCACCCTTCGTATCTCCGTGACCGTATCTCCGATCGAGGTGAAACCAACGCCCACGTCTTCGCCTCGTCAAGTTATTTATGTTGGTAACATTTTCACTAGGTGGTCCCTTAGTGAAAATGACCATTTAGCCCTTGCCTCTAATCACCCCCCTCCAGGAGAGAACCGTTCGACGTCGGTCAGAGCGAAGTACTAATAGGCACAAAAACAATAGCATTTCGTTCTGCGGCTTCACATCACTTCTTCTCGAAGTCTCCATCACCCCCAGGAAGCCACAACAGCCACTGGCATGATAGCCATGTAGTAGCCATGGTTTCTACTTGAATATTTAATAAAAGTTTGCCCGTTATCTACCTACGTGTTTGCTAGTACTGTCATTGTTTCGGTTATGCTCGTGGTTTCATGATCACCTTCTTTCTATGTTTTGATGCATCATGTTATCTTGTGCTACTTGTTAGAACGATGTTCATATGTCATGCTTGGTAGTACATGCTGGTAGTAGTGATGTTCGTTCTGGTGCATGATTATAGTATGTATCCAGTACCATTGCGGTGCATGTTCTGTTGCACGTAGTTGTCACATGTTTACTTGGTAGTATCCTTGCTATCTTCTTGCATGGTATTTATTTATGATGCTAGTGGCCAGGCTATGCTCATGTGTAGTGTTATGATCATGCTCGTCAATATGCCATGCTCATTTGGATATATGCTTCACTGTTGTTATGCTCGATGATTTATTATGGTTGCACATCCATGCTCATGTTCGTATCATGTTCATGCATTGTAGTTGCATCATGTTATTTTAATATGACTCGGCTTATTGCATCCAAGTTTAACCGGATAATAATGAACTTGAACAACTGTTGGCTGAGTCATGGTGCCACCAAATCGAGCTGACCAGTGCAGCCACACTTGCCTTATGGGGGGGGTCCTAACTGGGTCTATTGTCATGCCTCTCACTGGTGCCTCCAAAGAGGGAAGGTTATGGGCGCGTGTTACGCTGATCAGGTAGGAGGACATGAACCTTCTGTGCCCGTTGTTATTGTAAGGATCCTTGTCCTTGTTTGGGACCATTTATGTTTTGCCACGACGGTGGTCGTTGGATGTCATTGGTTGACATTGGGGCCACCAGGACTTAGCCCAGTGGGGAGTTGGTCGGAATGACCGGGAGAGTGTCATGGGCAATAGATCCGTTTTGTCGTAACGCCATTGGTCCACCCGAATGGGAGTGCGAGGCCATGGATTTCGTGGTGTGGGTACAGTGTACTAACCTCTACAGAGTGTGTGTTTAAATCTATCGATAGCCGCGCCCGCAGATATGGGCCCAGTTCGTAGATGGTCACACTATGAGCCAATGGTAATAATTATAACCTGATTAATAATAACCCCAGTTCGATGATGATAAAGAGGTTGGTTGTGATCGAGAAAGGATCACGGAGGTATCATGGATACCGAAGTTTGTTGATTTTTATGTGATCGCGAGAGGATCATGGTGGTATGTGGATACCTAAGTTGGTTGATCTTTATGTGATCGCGAGATGATCACAGTGGTATCGCGGATACCGATGTTGGTAAGATGATGCATGTGTTGGTTACGAGGTAACCTAAACAAGAGTAAGTTGGTGCATGGTAATGTTAACCTGTTGCATGTAGTATCATCATGTTCATATGCTCATGATATGATTGTTCTAGCTGTATCATGTTCAGTTGGTGCATGCCATGTTGTTCTGCTAGTATCATGCTCATGATTGCTTTAACCTGCTAATGCCATGCTGTTGTTTGTCTTGACTGCTTTTGGTTATTGTGAGCTTGCAAGTACATTCAATGTACTGACCTGGCGTGTCATGCCAGTTTGCAGGTCGTGTCTGGATTGCTTGCTTGTTTGGCATGGAACCTGTGTTCGCGAGCTAGGATAAATGTTCCCGCCAGAGTCCCTGCGGATTGGAGTCCATCATCGATGTTTGCTGTTCCGCTACCAGTAGTTGTTCCGTTGCCTCGAGTTGTTATGCTGCTTGCATAGAGCAACTATGGTTGGCGTAGCGTCACCATGCCGATGTTATTCATTGTAATATTGGAGACCTTGTATTCATATTCGTGCTATAATGGAGAGCTGATTTGTTCTATGCTAAGTAGTGTTGTATTCCAAAGACTTCACCTTGATCTCTAGGCTAGAATACGGGGCGTCCCGGTTTCACTGAACCAGGGTGCCACAACGCTTGGTATCAGAGCATGTCTGGCTGTAGAGCGTCCTAGTCTGCTGGAACGTCAGAAAACTGTAGTATAGGGTCTAGTTGTTGCCCTTGCTTGCTGCATTTGGTTGTTGCATTTGTTTATTGCATATAGTCTTATTCGATTACCCCTAACCCCTGTTGCATGCGTAGATGGCGGTCAGCTTCCATGAGTTCAGTGCCCTTCCCAAAGCTCTCGGTGTTGTTCCTATTGCGTTCAACCCCACTCCTACACCTCTCATCTTTGCCACCCTTCTTGGCAATATGTGGCGTAGCATTTATCCCCATGAAGATCCACCCCATTATCAAGTATTCCAGTTTTCTACTGAAGGAAGAATTCTGGAGTATGTTGCTCATGTCCATCTATTAGCCCT
The DNA here is from genome assembly GCF_018294505.1 of Triticum aestivum. NCBI lineage: Eukaryota > Viridiplantae > Streptophyta > Magnoliopsida > Poales > Poaceae > Triticum > Triticum aestivum. The sequence continues at coordinate 335,809,946 of NC_057798.1, read as the reverse complement.
GATTCCAGTTGGTAAGCGCACCTACAGTTTCCATGGTGGTTATGGTGCTACTCCCGAATGTGTCGTTCAGCTTGCCGCAATGGCGGTAATCACCGGTCTTCATCGTCAAGAGAGCATGGTGCAAGAGAACCGTGCTTATCAATACTATCCCACCGCCGCTGAGAATCCTAGGAGGATCTAGTTCCTGTCTGTCGACCCTCAAGATGACCCGACTATCCTCGCCATGTCCCGTTACATGACGGTTGAGTGTCTTCTTATTTCTGAGTTAGTCCGAGATTCCATTCGAGCCAGGAGATTGCTTGGTACTGCCCGACCCCAGTCGCCAGCTTCTCCAACCCCTTCGCCTCGTCCATCTAGAGTTTCAGAGTCAGCAGTTCCACTCGCTACTCCCTTAGCTTCTTCGTTGGTCCCCAAGCGTTTGCTCAAGCGTAGTGTCGTGGAATTATCACGTCAGATGTCCTAGCGTAAGGACTTAGGTGTGGAGCCATCACAACATAGTTAGCTTGAAGGGGTTAAATGGGACAAGGGACACAGAGGGTTTATGCTGGTTCGGCCCCTCACGGTAGACGTAACAGCCTAATCCAGTGTAGGGTGGTTATTGCTTGGGCTTCGATTACCAGGGAGCGAATACGCTTGACCTAGTTCTCGATCTCTTTCTTTCTGTTGTAACTCGCCACCGAGTTGTCCCTTTATATACACAGGTTGACGCCCAGCGGCTTACAGAGTCCCGGCCGGCTCATAGACAACATGTCCGGCTGGATGACTAACTAAGTCTGCCTTATAATACAAGTCACTCTCATGGCGCCCTAAGTCGCCTCTGGGTCTTGGGCCGCTAGCGGGCTATTATGACCCGCCACCTTCATGGGTTATCTCTAGTGGTATGACTCAGGCCCTCCTGGGTGGTTCATACCCAATAGTTATATCCTCAACATTAGGCCCCAGGTTGATTTTAAGATGTTCATATCAATATTCAATACCTGTCTTGTAAGAATTTCTGTCACTTGATGTAACCCGCCATGACGTCAGCTCTCAAAATCTTCTTGAACCGCCATGACGTCATTTCGCATTAACTCCGCACAAGGCCAGAAACATCTTAACTGATCCTTATCTTAATAAACATCCCGGAAATCGAGGCATCCCTATAGCCATACAATGATTTCGGCCTCCTCGATTCCCGTGCATGCCTTGTACTCGCCCTCCCCCTTATAAATAGGGATAGGGGTCTCTTCTCATTTCTGCCCTGCTTCCTTCTTTGTCTTCCTCTTGTTAGCCGCACGAGCACTCCAGTCCCGCCGCCGAGACCTCCAGCCGCTGTCTCAACTCAGGCCGCCGCATCGTCCTGACTAGACGAGAGAACTCTGGTGCGCCACCGTTGATCTTCATCACCTGTAAGCACTCCTCCCCCATTCATATTAAATCTGTATTAGGGTTTGTGTTTTGTTCATCGGTGTTCTTCGCTGTTCTTCATTACTTTCTTCAACTCCTATAGTTTTCAATCTGAACAGGCCGTAGATCTTGTGCGGAAGTAGTTTTATCACCATTTTCATCATTGAAATAGCATCTCCCTATAGAAAACCACATCAATGCATCAAGGTTTTTTCACTGCCGCCACCTTAGGTTTTACTTTCACTACCTCTTCTGAACTATCACAAATCCGAAATTATAGCGCCAGCTTGTGAAATCTATTTGTCTGCCCCTTAGCAAAATTTTCACTTGATAGATTTAAATCCCCAAAACTGCCATGGCGGCTTATAACATGAACCGTGACCCACCATATAACATTAGGCCCCACTTAAGCCGCCATCATCCACTTAAATTCATAACCCTTCCAGTTTAACTAAGTTGGCTTGTTCTGAACTGAATCTCTATAGCTTTACCCTTGTATAGCGGCTGAAACAACAACTTGTAACTCGCCACCTATCTGCTAATTTAATGACATCTTGAATCGCTCTATTGTAGGCCATGCACCCAATCATGACCAAGATAGTTACATCATGTGACTGGGTTCCATCCATTGTTACCGAGCCAATGCTTGAAGATTACGTAAAGATTGGTTTCTTACCGGCCAAAGACGTCATTCACTGGCATGCTCCTAATCCGAGTGAAGCCAAACCTCAGCCGCAAGCCGGTTAAGTTATTGTTTTCACTGATCACATGAACTGGGCTTCTCAAAATTCTTCTGTGATGTTCTACATTTCATGCAACTTCATCCTCAAGATATCCGGCCCAACTCCATTTCCAATATTTGCAACTTCCAAGTCTTCTGTGAGGTATACCTTCAAGAAGAACCTAGTGTTGACCTCTTCAGAGATTATTTCTACCGGAACCACCAGAATTAATTTACTGACGGCCCCAGCCAAGAACTCAGAGGGATCTCAATTCAGCGTCACAAAGACGCCATTTTCCCTTATGCTTCCCTTCCAAGACATCCCAAAGATTGGAATCAAACCTGGTTCTACAGCAAGGACACTTCTCCTACTGATGAAAATCCCTTACCAGGCTATCATGATCAACGGCTCAACCCAAAGCATCCTCTTCCTAGCCGGCTTACCACTGCTGAACGGGCCAAACTTGCACCTACCTTCTCAAAAGTTAGGGCATTACTGGGTAACAGATTAACCAGAATTGATCTGGTTCGGTGCTGGGTAGCTTAGAGGATTATACCCTTAAGCCGCCGGCCCGGTTTAATGTGCACATACACTGGTGATACCAAAGACCCACTGCATAACAATTCAAAGCGTTTGACTGATAAAGCTATCAATGATATGACCAAGACTCTTCTGAATGAGACCTTGGAAAGCTGCAGTGGAGTGGGTCTGAATCCCTTCTGCAAACTTAACCCGGCACCAAGGTATGTTTGTCCGGTTTACATACTTTTTACCTCATTGCTCATAGTATCTGGAAATACTAACCTTTATTGTAAACTTTTCTCAGGCTGGATCCGCCTTTTGGGATAAATGATATGATGAAAAAGCCGCCAAGAAGGCCAGAGCCAAAACCAAAGCCATGAAGAGAAGCAAAAAGACATCCACTGCTTTTGATACTTTTAACATGGATGAAGATGAAGAGTCGGAGGTAGACCTTGATTCCCTTGGCTCCTTTTTCATCCATCTTATTGACACTGATTACTATCAGGATGACGCGGAGAGCAGCCAGGCGGTTGATGACGAGGTAACCATTATTTCCTCTGACTCAGAGCCTTTGCCAAGACAGAAAATCCGACGTGTGATCCAGAAAGTAAGGTTTCCTAACCCTTTAGCTCACATGGACCCCAACTTTATTTTGAAGCAACAACAACATGAGAATCGGCGCAGAACCCAGAATAGTGGAGGCGGATAACTTTCCTCCGATTTGCCTAACACGCCAGCCCCACGCAAACGCTGGAATGAGGTATTCAAAAACCCGACTCTTATTTATTTTAACCCGGATATTATTCATCCAGTACTTCATGTTTCGGATTTGAATTATCAGGGGACCTCTCATTCTTCGTCCGGCGACTCTTCTTAGACTCAGCTTCCTCCTTTCAAGACTGCCCCTAGGTACCAACTTAAACTTGTGTTTAACATCTTTAAATTCGTACTGACTTGCTGAATCCTCTTGTAGTGGGGAAGCAAAGCCTAGCAAAAAGGCCAGAACAACCAAGCCAAGAGAAGATCCCAAACCTCGTGAGCCGGAAAAACAAGCACCAATTTCTGACGCCTCTGAGCAACAGCTGGATGATCCCGCCACCAGAAAACCATGGCACCTTTGCTGATCCTATGGTTGCTGAACTGGAGATTGCTGAACCGCCAAGCCCAACTAAGCCTCCTAAACCGAACACTGAGGAAGTTGTGGTCACTAGCGCCGGTTTTCAAGAACCAGGAAACCCTGTTGCTCTGGCTAAACATTCTACCAAGGAAGAGTTGGTCGAGAGGCGCAAAGTCAAATTCGACATGGCCAATTACTCACATCTGAGCATTAGTGAAATCTTCTCCGGCTATCTGAATCAAGTACACAACAACCGTGATCTGGAAATTGACATGGTCAAGCACATGCATCAGAAACATGAGGTATTAATTCTTGCTCTCATTTGAGATATATTCCTTTAGCCCCCAAGTCTACTGAATATGATATAATAGAATATACTGTAGACTTGCTAGATAGACTTTTTACTATGCTTATGAGTCAGAACCTGTAGCCCCCAAGAGTCGGCTTAAACTATTAAGTTAAGCCGGTTCTTCACTTAATAATAATCAACTTTGCATCTATAGCCCCCCAAGGGCCGGCTTAAACTATTAAGTTAAGTGGGGACTTTATCAATTGATAAGAAATATCATTTAATCATCCTTGCCAACTGGCTAAACTTGGATAAACGACGAGTCGGGGTCGCCTGCCACTGCCTTATAAAACAAACTTTGCATCCATTAGCCCCCAAGTGCCAAGCGCTATTGCTTGCAAAGGGCTTGGGACTTATAAATATATATAACTCGATAAAGAAACTTTCTGCACCCATTAGCCCCCAAGTGCCATGTGCTATTGCTTGCAAAGGGCTTAGGACTTATCAATATATGTTGTTTCAGAACTCTTCATATCTATTTGGACTTGTTCTTTCAGGAAGCATCTAGTCAATTTCAATCTCAGCTGAATGACTTGAAAACCTGGCTTGAAGCACAAGAAGCTGAGACCCGAAAGGCTGACTCCAAGTTTAAATTTAGCTTGGTGGAAAATGAGAATCTCAAAACTAACTTTAACACTGAGAAAGCCACCTTGGCTGAAGAAAGGGCCGCCTTGATCAAAAGGGCTGAGAAAGCTGAAGCCTCATTGGAAGAGGTCACTACCATATTTGCCGGCTTATAGCATCACATCAATCAAATGACCTTTGCTATTTTTGGTAAGATCATTTTGTAGCTCAATGATTTTCTTCCTTTTGTTATGAACCGCCTAGTGAATCAATCATAATATCCCTTGTAGGCCCCAGAAGCAGCAACCTTGGGAAAGAAACACCGATAAAGCTCAAGGCGGTTTACACCTTAGTAGAACAACTATATACCGGAGCTCAACGCATAATCGCCGCCATCTCCCAAAACAAGCAAACACCGTCTCTTCTCAACAACATTTTAAGCAGCCTTTCCATCTTGCCAGCCCGGATTGAAGAAAGTAAGTGGTCCGCTGCTAGAGTCGGTGCCCTTACGACTTTAAGCTGGGCTAAGGCATGGCAGTCGGAATTAGACCCGGCCGAGCTAGCCACTGGATGCCCCAGTTTCAAAGAGGACGGGTCTCCCTTTGACAACAAAGAGTTTGCTACCTATGTAAAAGTGGTGCGTCCTCTAGAGAGTCTTCTTGTTGAAGAAATTGATCTGTCCAAGTATAGGCGGCTTACATCGCAGAAAATCAGAAGATGCCCATGCCGGCTTATAAAGTTGCAGATCTTATCTCCAATCCATAAGCATAATTTTGCCCCGATATTGATCCGTCTGAGCTTATCGATGGCGATGCTGAATTTCAAGCCTTGACTGGTATCAATTGGTCATCGCCTGACTTCCAGACGATGGAGGAAGAAGAAGACCCGGCGCAGGATGACCTGGAAGCTTCAAACCGCCAAGGCCAGGAGAACTGATCCGCTGGGTGGTTCTTTATTTGCACCACCAGGAACTATTTAAAAATCAATTTATCCATTTGGGCTCGCGGAGCCATGTAATAGGTTAGTTAAGTACTAATCTGTCGTGCCATCGTGCATGTTTTGTTTGCATAACACTGCTGATCCATCATTGGGAAATCCGTCCCTTATGCTTTATGGTATGATCAATTATGCAATTCTAGTTTGTCGTTTTTCCCTGTTTATAAATAGACAACAAGTGCCCTGGCGATTTACCCAAGGGAGGCTCATGATACCCCATATATAAAAAATCACTAAGGATTGATTAGTCCATAATCAGGGCCGGTTTATAAAAAACCTTATATAACAAAATAAATATCATACTTGTGATATTTGTTCACTCTACTGACTTATCATAAGTCATGTGGTAAAGGCAATAGCCTATGGACATAAGCACAATGCCTTGTTCAATATATTCATATTGCCGGCTTATAACGCCAGCAAGGGGTGATATCCCAAAACTTGAGCGAAAAGCTCTAAGCATATGATAATTATATCGTGGCGACTTAAAGTCCAAGGCTAGGCCGGGTTAATAACACCCCGGATAAAAATATACATGAACCGTAAGGCAACACGGCCCTAATTGGTTTTTCAACCATGTATTGATATGTGATAAGAGACAAAACTCCAAAAAATGTTCAAATGAAGATAAATCAGAAAACAAGGCTTTCATAGGCCGCCGAGCCTAAAACCCAAGTGCTTTTATGGGCCGCACATCTGCTGAGTTAAACCTTAATTCAAAACTTTGTAAGTCGAGCCTCACATGACCAATCGACGTTTTAACGCTGACAATTCAGTGTCTTTATAAGAATAACTGTCAAGAGTACAGCGAGTCATTCCAGGATTACCTGGGCGGAGTGGCCAGCTTACAAATGCAGGATAGCCTGGATTTTTTGGTGAATACACCTAGGCGTCCAAGCCTAAAGGGTCATAGCTATGCTAATGAGCCCCCAAGTTAAAGTTCATTCTAGGTTTATAAACCAGAATCGGAGCTATGCTCCATGAGGAAGCCCCCAAGTATATTTCAATCATGGCGTATAAGCCGGATCAATAGGGTAATCTTTAGCTATGCTCAATGAGGAGGAAGCCCCCAAGTGATCGTATGAAGTGACAATAAAGACTCATATTCTCAAAAATGAAATGACAGAGACCCTGAATTATCAGGGATGTCGGCTTTGTTATATTCATGCTAATATATACAATGATAAATTATGTACATCAAAAGAGCCGGTGGCTCAGGTGTAATAAGGCCGAAGATGAGCAATATTCCACGGCCGGCGGGTCTCCTCCTCTGACGTGCATGAGTCCTTATGGCCTCAAACATCGACAAGGTAGTATGAACCGTTGTTCAGATTCTTGCTGACCACAAAGGGTCCTTCCCAAGGTGCGGATAACTTGTGCATGTCAGTTTGATCCTGGATGAGCTGGAGCACTAAGTCGCCTTCTTGAAAGGTCCTGGTTTTAACTCGGCGGCTGTGATAACGCCGCAGATCTTGTTGGTAAATCGCCGAACGAGCCGCCGCAAGGTAACACTCCTCATCTATCAGGTCAATAGCATCCTGACATGGTTTCTCATTGTCAGCTTCAATGTAAGCCGCTACACGAGGCGAATCGTGACGTATGTCACTGGGGAGAACCGCCTCAGCTCCATAAACCATAAAGAAAGGCGTGTAACCCGTAGATCTTTTGGGGGTGGTATTGATACTCCAAAGCACTGAGGGAAACTCTTCCACCCAACAACCCGGTGTTCTTTGCAACAGAACCATAAGCCGGGGCTTGGTACCTCTCAAGATTTCTTGATTTGCTCGTTTAGCTTGGCCATTAGACTGGGGGTGAGCCACCGATGATACATCAAGCCGGATATGCTATTGTTGACAAAATTCTTTCATTGCTCCCTTAGACAGATTAGTACCATTATTAGTGATGATACTATGAGGATACCCAAAATGAAAGATCACTTTTTTGATGAATTGAACCGCTGTGACTGCATCACATTTGCTGACCGGCTCAGCCTCAACCCACTTTGTAAACTTGTCAACCACCACCAAGAGGTGGGTCTTTTTATCCTTGGAACTTTTGAAAAGCCCAACCATATCCAGCCCCTAGACTGCAAACGGCCAAGTAATTGGAGTCATCCTCAACTCTTGAGCCGACACATGAGCACGTCTTGAGAATTTCTGACAACCATCACATTTACTGACCAGATCTTCTGCATCAGCATGAGCTGTCAGCCAATAAAACCCATGACGAAAAGCTTTAGCAATGAGAGACTTAGAGCCAGCATGATGACCGCAATCTCCTTCATGAATCTCCCTTAGAACTTCACGGCCCTCCTCAGGAGAAACGCATCGTTGAAACACCCCTGTAACGCTGCATCTGTGAAGCTCACCTTTGACAATAGTCATTGACTTAGACCGCCGGGTTATCTGCCTGGCCAAAGTTTCATCCTCAGGTAACTCGCCCCGGGTCATGTAAGCCAAATACGGAACAGTCCAATCAGGGATAACATGAAGAGCCGCCACCAATTTTGCCTCCGGGTCAGGAACTGCCAAGTCTTCCTCCATAGGCAATTTCACTGATGGGTTATGCAAAATATGAAGGAAAATATTAGGGGGGACTGGCTTACACTGAGAACCCAACCGGCTTAACGCATCACCTGCTTCATTTTTCCTTTGATCGACATGCTCCACTTGATATCCTTTGAAGTGAACATCAATAGTATCCACCTCTCGATGATAAGCCGCCATGAGTGGATCCTTGGAATCCCAGGTCCCTGACACTTGCTGAGCCACCAAATCTGAGTCGCCAAAACATCTTACCCGGCTTAGATTCATCTCTTTAGCCATCCGAAGACCATGGAGTAAGGCTTCATATTTAGCTGCATTGTTAGTACAAGGGAATATCAACCTTAAAACATAACAAAACTTATCACCTTGTGGGGAAGTCAATATAACTCCAACCCCCGAGCCTTACAACTGCCTGGATCCATCAAAATGAATAGTCCAATATGTATGATCCGGCTTATCCTCAGGCATCTGCAACTCTGTCCAATCATTGATGAAATCCACAAGTGGTTGAGATTTTATAGCCGTCCAAGGCACATATTTTAAACCATGGGGTCCAAGCTCAATGTCCCACTTAGCTACCCGACCTATGGCTTCTCTGTTTTGAATGATATCCCCCAAAGGAGCAGAGCTAACCACAATGATGGGATGACCAAGGAAATACTGTTTCAATTTGCGACCACCCATGAACACGCCATAAACCAGCTTCTACCCATGTGGGTATCTCTGCTTAGACTCAATGAGCACCTCACTGACATAATAAACCGGCCTTTGAACCGGATGCTCCTTGCCTGACTCCTTCCTTTCAACCACAACTGCTACACTGATAACCCGGTTGTTTGCAGCCACATATAACATCAAAGACTCCTTCTCAAAGGGGGCTGCAAGAACTGGCGGCTCAGCCAGTTGCTTCTTAAGTGCCTCAAACGCCTCATTAGCAGCATCGCTCCAGACAAAATTATCTCTCTTTTTCATCATCTGATACAGAGGGTTGGCTTTCTCTCCCAGGCGACTTATAAACCGAGTCAAAACCGCAATACGACCCGCCAAACGCTGGACGTCATTGATACACCCTGGTTTAGCCAAAGAGGTGATAGCCGTGATATTCTACGGGTTAGCTTCAATGTGTCTCTCAGACACCAAGAAACCCAGTAACTTGCCTGCTGGCACACCAAAGACACACTTGGCCGGGTTAAGCATCATCTTGTAGACTCGGAGATTGTCAAAGGTTTCCTTCAAATCCTCAATCAACGTCTCCTTCTTCCTGGATTTCACAACAATATCATCCACATAAGCATGAACAATGCCCAATCTGGCCATGAAGGCAATTCTGAACACGTCATTGGTAAGTCTCCTGGGCACACTTGAGCCCAAAAGGCATAGATACATAGCAGAAGGCTCCAAAGGGAGTGATGAAGGTTGTCTTCTCCTGGTCCTTAACTGCCATTTCGATATGATGATAACCAGATTACGCATCCAAAAAACTCAAGCACTCACAACCCGTCGTAGCATCAATAATCACTCGAGATGAAAAACTTCAATGATGAACCCTGCCGCCAAGAGCCGGGCCACCTCTTACCGATTGCCTTGCGCCTTTCCTCATTGAACCGGTGAAAAAACTGTTTGACTGGTTTAAACTTGGGATCCACATTAAGAGTGTGCTCAGCGAGTTCCCTCGGTACACCTGGCATATCAGAAGGCTTCCATGCAAAGATGTCCCGGTTCTCACGGATGAACTTGATGAGCGCGCTTTCCTATTTCAGATCCATATTCGCACTGATGCTGAATTGCTTTGAAGAATCGCTAGGGACAAAATCAACCAGCTTAGTATCATCTACCGACTTAAATTTCATTAAGGGCTCATTCTCTGTCATTGGCTTTTTCAAAGGTGTCATATCCGCCGGGTCAACATTGTCTTTATAAAACTTCAATTCTTCAGTGGTGCAAGCCGACTCAGCATAAGTAGCATCACCCTCTTCACAATCCAGAGTGATTTTACTATTGCCATGCACCGTGATGGTGCCCTTGTGACTCGGCATCTTAAGTTGCAAATAAAAATAACATGACCGTGCCATAAACTTGGGTAAGCTGGCCGCCCAAACAAAGCATGGTATAGGCTCTTAATTTTTACCACCTCAAAGGTTAACTTCTCAGCTCTGGAATCATTGTCTTCTCCAAAAGCCACTTCCAGTGTTATCCTACCCACATGATACACCGACTTACCAGGCACCACCCCATGAAGGACAGTAGAATACAACCTAAGATCCTTGTCAGTCAAATTTATACGACAAAAGGTCTCATAATAAAGGATGCTGATACTGCTGCCTCCATCCATGAGCACCTTTGTGAGTTTATATCCCCCTAACCACGGAGCAACCACTAGTGCCAGCTGACCCGGATTGTCAACCCGGGGCGGCTGATCCTCTCTGCTCCACGTCATAGACTGCTCAGACCACCTTAAGTATCGGGGCACCACCGGTTCAACAGAGTTCGCCGTCCGCTTATGGATTTTCTGATCTCTCTTGCACAGACTTGTAGTGAACACATGATACTGACCATCGTTCAACTGCTTTGGATTACTCTAATAACCAAACTGCTGTTGCTGGTTTCCTTGGTTAGACTGTTGATTAAAACCACCTTGATTGCCTTGACCCGAAAGCCAAAGCTTGAACCGCCACCACCAAAGCCAGGTCTGTGAGAGCCGGATCCAGAGCCGTCATTTGGGCCATGATTGAAAAATTGGAATTCCTAAACTCCTTCATGATGTAACAATCCTTCAACATATGACCAGATGGCTCATCGCGCGTGCTGTGCTTTGGACAAGGTTGATTTAGCATTGCCTCAAGGTTGAGTCTTGACCCTTGGGGTGGCTCTCCCTTGCGACACTGATTATTATTCTGCGCATTGGTGTTAGCCACAAAATCAAAATTACCATCACCCTTACGCTTACCGTTGCCGACTTGGACCGCCGGGTTATGCTGCCTCCCTTTTGTATTGCCGTCGTTCTTTCCCTTCCCAGGCTTATCATCATCAGAGTCGGGAACCTTGGTACTGTCAGAGTCGGCGTATTTGACAAGAGCCGCCATTAGCTCCCCCATATCATTGCAGTGGCGCTTAAGCCGCCCCAGCTTCTGTGATGTAGGGTAGAACCCTAGACACCCGATCTTTCATTTTTGGAGGGAATCCTACCAAAAACACGAAGAACACAAGGGAGAAACGAGGGAAAAACAAGGAGAAACACAAGAGAAAACACTCAACCAACAAGATCAATCACACATGTGCTAGATTCTCGAAACACAATGAGATACACGATCCGAATCCAACAAGGGACGATACATAGGGTAACCGGTTCTTCTCCGAGAGGAGATCTTGAGTTCTTCCCGTTAGGGGCCTTGAATCCAAGTGGATCTTCTCTGTAGAGGCACGGTATCTCTCGGGGGAGTAGATCCGGATGGATGAGTGTGGCTCTATCTCACAAATGAGCTATCACAATGCTAACCCTAGCTAGGAGGAGGGAGAGGTCTATTTATAGTCGTAGTACAAATGGGGGTCGAAGTGAAGGGGTACACGTGCTTTAGCCTGAAGCTACGTGCACACAAGCAGCGGACGTCCGGTCGCTCGCGGAGGTCCTGACGTCCGGTAGGGATCGGACTTCCGCTAATTTCGTTCTGTGATGGTAGTGCTAGACGTCCGTTCACTTCGGACTTCCGTTAATTTCCCTTCGGTGGTGATGGTGCCGGTCGTCCGGTGCAGGCCGGACGTTCGCTCACTGGGAGGTGTGGCCGGTCATCTGGTCTTGGCCGGACGTCTGCTTGTTGTAGCTTGTGTTGGCTGGCACTTGGGCAGGCTGGGCTTCAGGTGCCGAACGTCCGGTCCCGACCGGTCATCCGGTGGTTGTAGCTTCAATGGCAGCTCTTCTTCTTGTCCCTCGTACTTGTGTCCTCACCGTCTTGGCGATTGGATGTAGCTGTTCCGTGGCCTCCTTCTAAGTACCCGATCACACATAGTGTCTCGCTTGAGGTAGTAGCCATGTCTCATGTGTAGAAAGGGGTAGTTTGAAGAGGAGCGAGTTCACCTTATCTTTGATAGCGTTTGCTCGAGCTCTTGTCATAGGTCTAAGTTGTGTCATGGGAGATTTAGATACGTCCATGGGGATGATCGTGGGATGCTCCGCATAGTCTCCCCCCTTGGAAAAAATCCGACCTCGGATCGAAAGCTTCATCACCATGGTATGGCGAGAGGTCCTTGACATTGAAGATGTCACTCATGTTGTACTTGTCTCTTGGGAGGTCTATCTTGTAAGCATTGTTGTTGTAACGTGCTAGCACCTTGAAGGGTCCATCGGCTCGAGGTAGAAGTTTGGACTTGCGTTCGTTGGGGAAGCGGTCCTTGCGAAGGTGTAGCCACACAAGATCTCCAATGTTGAATATCATGGGTTGCTTGTTGATGTTGAGCTTGGTCGCGAGTCATTGTACTTGGTGCTCGATGGTGTGCCTTGTACCTTCATCCAACTTCTTGAGGTAGCTTGCTCATGCACTCGCGTCCATGTTGGTGCACTCTTGTAGTGGAAGAGGTAGAATGTCCACTGGGGACAATGGGTTGAAACCGTAGACGACCTCGAAGGGAGACTTTCCGGTAGTCGAATGTATTGCGCGGTTGTAGGCATACTCGGCGATGGGTAGACACTCCTCCTACTCCTTGATGTTCGTCTTGATCAACACGTGAAGTAGAGTGGAGAGTGTACGGTTCATCACCTCCGTTTGGCCATCGGTTTGGGGATGGTATGCCAAAGAGAACAAGAGCTTGATTCCGAGCTTGGTGCATAGAGTCTTCCAAAAGTGACTCAAGAACTTGACGTCGCGGTCCGAGACAATTGTCTTTGGCACTCCATGGAGGCGCAAGATTTCCCTACAAAAAAGATTTGCAATATGTGAAGCATCGTCTATCTTGTTGCATGGAATAAAATGTGCCATCTTAGAAAATCGGTCCACAACAACAAACACGAAATCCTTTCCATTTTGAGTTCTAGGCAAACCAAGTACAAAATCCATGATAATGTCTTTCCAAGGTTGATAAGGAATTGTAAGAGGCATGTAAAGACCATGGGATTGAGATTTTGACTTAGCTTTGCAACATGTAGAGCATCGGTTGGTGAAGCGTGAGACGTCGCGGAACATCTTGGGCCAGAAGTGGTTCTTGGAGAGTGTGGCGAATGTCTTGTCATGTCCAAAGTGTCCCGTGAGTCCTCCATGAGCCTCTTGCAAAAGGAGAAAATGAAGAGAAGACTCGGGAATGCAAAGTTTGTTGGGTAAACTTTGTTTTTGCCACTCTACTTTTTGCCAACTTTGCTGACGCCACTCTAGAATTTGACATCTCACATTTGCCACTCTTAGCTTTTGACAATACATCACAAATGCCATTCCGTGGCAAAAACGATAATTTTTCATTTCACTTTTGCCACTCTTAGCTTTTGACATGTATCACAATTGCCACTCTAATTTTTTTGCTTTTGCCACGGAATGGCAAAAGTGATATATTGTCAAAAGCTAAGAGTGGCAAAAGTGAAATGTCAAATTCTAGAGTGGCATAAGCAAAGTTGGCAAAAACTAGAGTGGCAAAAACAAAATTTTCCCAAGTTTGTTAGCTCTCATAAGATAATCATCCTTGATGTAATAACATTCCCAAGATGTATGCGTCAAACACTTAGCAAAAGGAATAGCAAAGATAGGATCATGTGCATACAAGTCTTTTATGTGCTCAAAGCCAATGACATTCAATTCAAGTTTAGTGACAAGCATGCATAAGCGTGAATGGGCAACCGCCACTACGTTTTCCTTACCCTTGATGTACTTGATGACATAAGGAAAAGACTCTATGAATTCACTCCATTTTGCATGACGCTTGTTCAACTTAGTTTGTCCTTTTAAGTACTTAAGCATTTCATGATTGGTATGAATGATAAATTCATGAGGACGAAGGTAATGTTCCCATTCACACAAAACTCCCACTAAAGCATATAGCTCTTTGTCATAGATGGGGTAATTGAGTTGAGCTCCGGAAAGTTTCTCACTGAAGTATGTTATGGGGTGCTTCTCTTGCATTAACACACATCCTATGCCATGACCACTAGCATCACAATGAATCTCAAAAGGTTTGTCAAAGTTGGGTAATGCAAGCATGGGAGCATAGTAAGAAAATTCTTAAGCTCATTAAATGCGGTATCTTGGGATGGTCCCCAAACAAAGGGCGCATTTTTCTTGCTCAAGGAATGTAAAGGTGAAGCAATGGTGCTAAAATCCTTCACAAAGCGACGATAGAAACCGGCTAAACCAAGAAAACTACGCACTTGTTGCAAGTTGGTTGTTTGGGGCCAAGTTTTAATAGCATTGATCTTAGATTCATCTACATGAACACCCTTAGAAGACACAACAAAACCCAAGAAAACAAGCTTATCAACACCAAAAAGGCATTTGTCTATATTATCATAAAGGCGCTCTTTCCTAAGGGTTTGCAACACGGTTCTAAGATGGGTGACATGCTCTTTGAGGGATTTGCTAAAGACAAGAATATCATCAAAATAGACCACAACAAACACACCAATATAGGAACGAAGAACAGAGTGCATGACTCGCATGAAAGTACCGGGTGCTTCGGATAAACCCATTGGCATAACTAGCCACTCATATAATCCAAATTTGGTCTTAAATGCGGTTTTCCATTCATCACCTTCTTGGATGCATATTTGGTAGTAGCCACTCTTAAGATCAATCTTAGAGAAAATGGTGGCTCCGCTAAGCTCATCAAGCATATCATCTAAGCGTGGAATAGGGTAACTATATCTAATAGTGATAGCATTGATGGGACAACAATCGGAAACCATGCGATAAGTACCATCTTTCTTTGGAACAAGTATGACCGGAACAACACAAGGGCCCAAGCTTTCACGTACTTGACCGTTGTCGATGAGTTGTTGTACTTGACGTTGGATCTCCTTAGTTTCCTCGGGGTTGACGTGGTAGGGATCCTTCTTAGGGAGAGGTGCTCCAGGGATGAGGTCGATTCGGTGCTCAATGCCTCGTAGTGGAGGTAGACCCAGAGGTAGCTCATCGGGGAAAACATCTTGGAATTCCTGCAAAAGAGAAGACAACACTAAAGGTAGATCGTGAGAGGTGTTAGTTTTTGGTGCCTCATCCTTGCACACAAGGACATAGTGCATAACACGTGATGGGTTCTCACACACTTCTCTCATCTCACTTTTGGTGGCAAATAGGACTAAGTTTCTCTTGTCGCTCATCATGGAGGCACTCGATTTTGGCTTGTGGCGCTCACTCTCTTTTGGTTGGATCACTATCTCAGTCTTTTCTCCACGATGGGTGGCTTGCTTGTCGGCGATCACTTGACTTGGAGACATAGGTCATAGCACATATTCCTTGCCTTTCATCTTGAATCAATAGTGATTGGTACGCCCGTTGTGGATGACACCGCAATCAAATTTCCATGGTCGACCAAGAAGGAGGTGTCAAACGGACATCGGGACGACATCACACTCCAAAGTGTCTTCATATGCTCCGATTTTGAAGGAGACTTTGACCGTATGCTCAACTTGTATAGTGCCGGAATCGCTTAGCCATTGGACCTTGTAAGGGTGCGGGTGCTTCATGTTGACCAATTGGAGCTTGGAGCATAGTTCTTCACTTGCCAAGTTGTGACAACTACCTCCATCGATGATCACCTTGACGGACCTTCCATAGATGTTGGCCTTTGTGTGGAAGATGTGGCATCTTTGGTCTTCATCTTGTTGATGTTGAAGAGTCAAGACTTTGGAGACAACGAGAGCGGGGCTCGAATCCTCATCACAAAAGACTTGATCATCTTCATCCTTGTTCACGCGCCGGTGCATGGACACTTGCTCAAGGGCTTCCATCTCCTCTTCACTCATGGAGTCATAGGTTCTATCGTCGTTGAGAATCATGGTGCGCTTGTTGGTACACTTAAAGGACTTGTGGCCTCGGCCGCCGCAAGTGAAACACTTGAAGGAGCTTGTCTTGACGGTCTCATCATTGGAGTAGATGATGAAGCTCGCGACTTGAAGGTGCTTGTAGTAGGAGGATGACTTGAAGTTGTCAAAGTTTTCTTGTAACCCGACTTGTCGCTGTTGGTTGTAGATGGCTTGGTTGAGGTAGAAGTTGGAGGAGTCGTTGAAACTTGGGTGTTGGAGAAGTCGTAGCTCTTGGATGAGTACTTGGCGTACTTGAAGTCATCTTGCACTTGACGTTCTGCTTTGGTAGCTTGATGCACGAGCTCAATGAGGTTGGAGTAGGGTTGGCAGTCAGCAATCTTCTTGATGGGATGATTGAGGCCATTCAAGAAACGGGCCATAGTTTGCTCATCATCTTCCGTGACATTGGCTCTTATCATGGCAATATCCATTTCCTTGTAATATTCTTCAATGCTCTTTGTTCCTTTCTTGAGTAGTTGGAGCTTCTTGAAGACATCGTGGGTGTAGTAGGTTGGCAAAAAGCATGCACGCATGACATCTTTCATTTGAGCCCAATTGGTGATTGGTGGTTCACCTCTTGCTTGTCGGCGCTCAAGGACTTGTTCCCACCATATGAGCACATAGTCTTGGAACTCAAGTGATGCCATAGCGATCTTCTTCTCTTCCTCATAGTTGTGCAAATGAAAGATCTTGTCGACCTTCAATTCCCATGAAAGGTACTCTTCGGGATCATTGCTTCCATGGAACTTGGGCATGGTGAACTTGAGCTTGCCATAGCGTTGCTCTTCATTGTGTTGTGGTCGAGGGTGATGGTGACGCCCTTGACGTGGAGGATTATAAACCTCATGTTGCTCTTGGCGTGGAGGATTTCCATTTTCGTCTTGCTCTTGATGAACTTGAGGTTGTGGAGGAGCTTGTCGAGCTTGTGGAGGAGCTTGAGGAACTTGTCGATGCACTCTTCCTTGGTAGCGTCGCTCTTGAATTTCTTTGCGAAGTGCTTCCTCGCGATTGTGCCTGTCTCAGTTGCGGTTGGCAATGGCTTGACTTGATTCTTGAAGGGCACGTTGCACCTCAAGAGCTTGTGCTTCACATAGTCATTGTTCCTGACATTCGGCCTCGTCATCTTGCTCGTCTTGATGTTGTCGTGCTCGCTCTTCCTCTTGGAGACGTTGACGTTGCCTTTCTTGTGCTTGTGCGAGAGGGACTTGGTTTTGTCGATGACGATGTGCTTGCTCATCGAATTGTTCTTGACGTGTGGCTCGACGTAGAGTGTTTGATGTCAGTGTACTTCAGCCAGAGAAGGTGTCGTCGGTGTGTCGACTCGAGCGGCTCCGTCTTGAGGATGAATAAGTGGAAGAATGGCGGTTCACCAACAAGGCATGGATCTCGTCCATTCTTGCATCGTTCTCTTGTTTGTGAGTGTCGAGCTTGTTATCGAAGTAGTCTCTTGTTCGTTGCTCGGAGAGTCGCAAGTCGGTGGCGAGATTGTCGATGCGGTCACTCATTGCTTGTTGCTCTTGATGCAAGGCTCGTTGTGCACCGAAGAGGTGGCTCTTGGTGACATAGGATGACATGTCGTCGTCTTGCTTGATGAAGAGTGGGTTGGTAGAAGAACTTGGCCTATCCATCATTCCAAGAAAATATGTGAGTGGGAGAAAGAGAAGAACTTATACCAAATGTGCCTTGACCATTGTTGAATATGGAGCAATGATCACTCAAATATGTAACAAGGAAATAGCACAATTGGTACAAATTCTTGTCGGTTCTCACACCTACACAAGTAAAAGCTTATGGTGGAGCTCGGTTAGTGTCGTGGAATTGTCAGGTCAGATGTCCTCTTGCCAGGACTTAGTCGCGAGGCCAACACATCTATGTGGTAGCTTGAGAGGGGTTGATCGGGACGAAAGACGCAACATGTAAGACAAGGATTTAGACAGCTTCGGGCCCTGGGAAACATCATCCGGTAACAACCCTACATGCTATTTGTGGCTAGGTCTCATTATTATCACGAGGGAGTCGCCGTAAGCCGGCTCTCCCAGTTATGTCTAGCCTTAGCTATTGTTTCTTGTTGCTTCTCCCTCTTTGGGGAGCCATGCCCCTCCTTATATAAGTTAGAGGGGCGGGTTACATGTGGAGTCCTAGTCAGACTAGGACTAGTTTATCTTTTCTTACAAGTTGAGTACAAGTCCGGGTCTTGCTTTCTTCCTCTTAAGCCGGCCTACCATAACGTAAGCCGGCCTTCTGGGCCTTGAGCCTCTTGGCCCCCCGGGTCTTGTCGCTCCTATGATCCGCTTGCCAGGTCACCCATAAGTCGCCAGGATCGGGCGGGTCACTTAGTGTGTCGTCCAGCCAGGGCGGGTCATTAGTGAGTCGCCAAGTCCGGCCGGGTATACTTCCGGCCGGGTTACACCGCGGGGTATATCCCCGACATTAGCCCCCAAGTTTAGCTTGGATTTATCCATGGTAAACTTATGCTGCAAAATAAACACAAGAACAAATTTGACAGGTTGTGCTCCGGGTTAAGAATTCTTGTAAACCGGCACCTGAACATCCTTAAGTCCTTGTCATTTCCTTCTTCTAGAAAATCCGGGTCAATAGACCAGCTTCACAATCAATTTGCTAGTAGAAGAAATATTGTAAACAAATAATCCATTTGAGTCGGCTTCCAAAGCGCCGGCTTAAAAAATATAGGTCTTGAAATACTCATCTGATTTTCAACCGGCTTAAAGATGTAGATCTCGCCGAGTTATAATTTCCAAAATATCCGGGTTATAAAAGACTGATGATGTCGAGTCATAATTGTTGTTGACACCGGGTCATGTAATTGATCTTCCTGATTTACTCAAAGCTAAGAATTTGAAGATGTTCCTTCTTTATATGCATAATACATGTAGCCCTCAAATCTTAAGAGGAGAACATAGTGATAACTTAAGGCTTGCTTCAATATAAGTGTTGCAACCTTGAAGAAATCCGGGTTATTCATCTCAATCATTAGTCATAAATTGAATATTCCACATATGTAGCCCCCAAGTGCCGGGTTGTCATGCTTGCAGAAACCTGGGACTTGTAATTGCCTTATGCTTATAAGAACTTCAACCAGTGTAGCCCCCAAGGGCCGGGTCATTATGCAATAATGAGAAGGGACTTTGTAGATATAACTATGTAAACTTGAACAGCAACGTGCAGCCCCCAAGGGTCGGCTTAGTAAGATAATACTGAGCTGTGACTTTGTATATAATATAATCTCCACCATGGGGCTTGAACCCACGTCCACAAGGTTAAGAGCTTTGTGCTTTACCAACTGAGTAGTAGACCCTTTAATATAATGGATTAAGACTTGTGTACCTTGAATTATTGATATGAGCAATCGGTAGCCCCCAAGGGCCGGATCATTACAATGTGATGAGTCGGATCTTCAATAAGTTGAGCAAAAACTGACTTTGCATTAGCCCCCAAGTGCCATGGTGCATGCTGGCAGTGACATGGGACTTGCATATTTGATGTAATTTCAACTTGAATAATGTAGCCCCCAAGTGTCAGGTCGTAAGCCTGCAGCGACTCGGGACTATTCCCTCCATTGTAAAAAATAAATCATGTCCATTAATAAAATAATAACCATTGCGCTGAAGCAACTTTGAAGACCTCCATCATAATATTGGCTATTGATAACCATAATAAGAATCCATCCATGTTGGCTATTAAAGATTTGAATAATATAATCCGGTATGAAAACCTCAATCATTCGATATCATCATGAAAATCTAGCCAGTTTTGGCTATTAAAGATTTGAATACCTCATCAGTTGACAAGTAAATCCATAGTTTAAATACCTGGCAGATCTTGGCCGATGACGACTTAATGTGCATTCATTGTAAGCCGGAATTTTTGTAACCCGGTGGCCTATAGCCCTTGAGAAAATCAATAATTGATAACCCTTTTGAGACACCAATTTCAGTGATGAGCTTGGACTGAAGCATTTATATAAGTCATAGTTCTGCAAATCCTGCATAGAGTTTAAACAACATACGCCCTGGCGACTTAACGTCAAAAGCCAGGGTGGGTAACCACCCAAATGTAGTCTTGTCCTGCACACAAGTAGATCACAAGATCCCTATGATCCTTTGAATGATACCCCCAGTTTATGTGACCCGGACAGTGAAGTTAATAACTCAACTCTGTAAAAGCCGGCACATAAGATATTTGTGACAACTCAAATACTTGTGATTGTATAAAAACCGATAAAAAAATTTGAGGCTTCTGGTTCGAATACGATCAGTAAACCATTCCAAAGGGGTTAAGCTAAGATTCGAATATGATCATATAGCCCCCAGTGGCGTTGGCATTGCCGATCAAAGTGGGTATCGACAGCTATGTTCTCTTTGGTTCGAATACGACCTATGTTTGAACAGGAAGCCCCCAAATGACCTTTAAAAGTTGTTTAACGACGCTGATTCGAATATGATCCACGTTGATTCCCAAAGGGGTTGAGCTATGATTCGGATACGATCAAGAAGCCCCCAAGTAGGTTCAGCAGTCTGCTAATCAAAAGGGTATCGACAGCTATGTTCTCTTTGGTTCGAATACGACCTATGTTTGAACAGGAAGCCCCCAAGTGACCATAATAAGATAAGCCGTAAGGCATGATACCTATGTTTGAACCGCGCATCATGGCAGTAAGTTCTTTTTGGCACCTTTTAATCTTTCTGAGAACTCGAACTTGCGAGAGATTAATTCTTTTTGAACCGGAAGTTTAAACCGGATTTTAAAGCTTCAAAACTTTGAGAGAGATAAATTTACCTTGAGTCGGATTTGATCCGGATTTGAGAGCTTCAAAGCCTTGCGGTAAATAAATTTCCCTTGAACCGGTTTTAAACCAGATATTAAGAGTGTCAGTGCTTTGTGGGAGAGAGATGTCTCTTGAACCGTATTTTAAACCGAAGTCCTTCTTTTTAAGCCGGAAATTTTCTGACGGCCTTTAATTTTTTCACCAATATAGCGGTAGCCTTTGGAACCAGGTTACCTTCCCTCCAATGACCCGGAGTTCTTGAATCCATTGAAACCGGCTAATTTTGCCGAGCCATACCATTGTAGCCCCCGAGTCTCAAGATGACTCGAAGAGTTGGCTTGAGATTCTCCATATTTGACCATAGCAGAAGGTGTATATCATTGGCGCTGATAACATGATGTGAATCCACAGAAGGTTGAGGTGACTACGGCGGGTTATAAATGATCCCGTATGAGTCGTGTCAGCAACTCGGCCAATGGTTCCTTCCAACTGGCTGTTTGAAGTTAACCAAATTGTAGTGGCGGTGACTTGTGCACCTTCCATTGAACCATCCAGTACAGACGGCGGTTGATAATATATGATAATTTGCCTCTAATTTTTTGGAAGAAAACTGGGCTTCCCAAGTAGTGACTTGCTCATACTCAATGAACAGCTCATCCAGACAAGTGCGGCTCGGTGTGTCGATGTAGACCAGGCCACGAGAGACGGGTGGTAAAGACAACCGCAACATCTAAAGCGACACAGATAGATGAACCGGCCATGGTGTTGTAAGCCGGTGTGGATGGGCAAGTTCTCCTCCTTATTGTAAGCCGGCGTGGTTGCGAGAGACGGCCATGACGTCGTAAGCCGGTGCGGGAGTCCGTTGAGTAATATCACTTTTTGTCATAAACAATTGCCTGATTTGTTTGGATGACGGATGATTCATTTATCGTGACAGAGATGGCTGAACATGCCCCCGGCGGCTCAAGACCGTAGGAGCGGCTCTGATTTGTTGATATACATATGAGAGTCAACCGCGATATTTAAAGGACAGAGCGGACGCGTGAGTCGGCCGCGGCATTGTAAGCCGCGCGGACAGACGGGTCGGCTGTGGGCGCGGACGGTTGAGCCGACGCGGGTATGGTCGAATGAACCGGCTGCAGGCGCGGTCCCGGTGAGTTGATGTAGACCAGACCGCTGAGGTGGCGATTTGCGCACATCTGTTAAGCCATTTGATATAGTGCGGATATAAACGCGACCTCCAATGATAGCGCGTGGGGACCGGATCATACTTCAATCACGAGGTAGTTGGCCTGTGTATACAATAGCATACCTCGAAAAAATCTTTTGATGATATTTAATTATATCAAAAAAGAGTTTTAGAAAAATAGCACCTGATTGTTACGGCCGCGACGACTTGCAATAGCGGCTCAAGGTCGGTCGGCGCAGGGCGGCTCTCTGTAAGGGTGAAAACGGCGGCGGAGGCGCGATACACCACGCGGCTCCACAGGGTGGCTTGGGGCAACGGCGTTTGTAAGCCGGTGAGGACGAGAGAGTCGGTCATAGTACTGGAAACGACATGGACGTGGGTGAATCAGCCGCAGGCGCAGACGATGAACCACTCGCGTGTGTTGACGCAGCTGGGGCGGCGACCTGCGCAAGTATTCGTCCAGCAGCACAGCACGAACAAATGCTAGTGCAACAATATTGGCGCACGCCCTTTGCAACACCTGATGTTTCCGTAGTCTCCTTTCGTTGTCCAATCCATGATGTCATTTTCAGCAGATTGCATGGTCATACTATTGTAGTTGATCAATAAAGCTCGAAGTGGACCGAAGCCTCTTATTATTTCTCTTAGCTCTTGATCGTTCCTTTGTGTAGCTCTATCACCACCTTCTTCCCAAACAGCTGCCGGCAGCAGCGCTGTGCCATCAAGCACCCATGAAGCAACGTCAATACTATTCAGCAGTAGCATCTTGTCTTCAGCCTCTCAAGAACTGCGTGGTGCTGGGCGATGAACGTTACTCTCGTATGGGCACGGAGGTGGCATGAGGCCGGCCACCGTGACACAGGGCCGGGGCAATTGCAGAATCCCAGTGACCCGGCGTGGGATGGCAGAGGATGACGGCGGCCCATAGAGGCGAGGCGACGTCGCACGACGACCTGCTCGGCTCGCGGGTGGTTTGCAGTGGTGAAGGCCACTGGTCGGTCGCAGTGACTCAACTGGAGGCCGTGCGAGGGTGACGGCAGTAGCGGCTTGGCGCAGAGGCTGGTTGATGAAGGTCAGAAGTGACGCTGGTGAGATGAGCTACGACCAGGACATGGCGCTTTGCAATGGAGGCGCGGCGGCTCATATGGCTAGCGACGGTGACTTGAAGAGAGGCCGCAAGGGTGGTTCAACGAGGCGAGGATAGACCATAGCGAGGTCGAGTCGAAGCGAGTCGGGGCGAAGGCCACTTGAAGCCAGAGTCCCGACACGAACCGGCCACGGCGACTCAGAGAGGCGCAACCCGTGGCTTACAATGTGGAGCTGGCGATTCGGCTTCTCGAACATCTCAAGTGGCCGGGCGGCTTGAGGCCATGGTGGCTCAACGGCAGTGAGGGTGGAGTCTGGTGAAACCCAGCTGTTTGCGCGCGACGGCGGAAGCACTCATAACAGCAATAGAGGAGTCGGATCCCATGGTCAATCCGTTCCGGGGTCGTCGTTGATTCTGGCCTTTGCACGGAGGTCATGCTGCAGCAGAGAGCCGGTCCGGCGACTCAACGCGGGACGACAGCGGCGGAATCCGAGATAGACCGGAGCGCACAGCGGCGGCTGGCGGCGTCTCAGTCTCCTCCAAGCATCCGAGTATTCTTTGTTGGGGATCTTTCCTTCAGGTTGTAGAGAGAGTACTTGCTCGAACAGCACCACATAGCATAATAATTGAAGAAATAAAAGTAGCCCTGTAACCTCCACATGACGACAAGTAGTAGTAGTGGAAAGTAATATCTGACGATCGGGTATGCTTTGATTTTCCTGCAGACTATAGATGATTTTGATGTTTTTGTAGGAGCACTAGTAGATGTCCGCTAGCTTTGCAGATTCATTGCGCAGCACACTGGTGAATCATCTCAAAACTTGAAGCGAGGGATCCCAGCAACTTCACCAAACAACTGTGACTTTCAAGGGGTTGACCCGATCGCGTAATTAGGCAGTACGTGAAAGAAACGGTTTCGATCGCCTCGAACCCCGGTCGGTCTCGGTGACACTTGCAGCTTAACAAATCGTGGAACGGCGGCCGCACACAGATGTGGCCCTACTTTCTAGGGTTCAACCTATCTTGTTGGATAAATGCGTCTGGACGGTCGATGCTAAATTTACCTTTTGATTCTTCTCTGTTAACGCAGCTGCAAAAACCTTTTCAATCTTCACTTATAACCTCAGAATTGATTTAGATCCTTCTGCACCGGCTCTTCTTTATCTGGCAAATTGTGAACTTCTCGAAACCCTAGGATAGATCCCTCCAAGAACTCAACACCATTGTGCGCAGGCCCCACGGTGGGTGCCAACTATCGTGGAATTGTCAGGTCAGATGTCCTCTTGCCAGGACTTAGTCGCGAGGCCAACGCATCTATGTGGTAGCTTGAGAGGGGTTGATCGGGACGAAAGACGCAACATGCAACACAAGGATTTAGACAGCTTCGGGCCTCGGGAAACATCATCCGGTAACAACCCTACATGTTGTTTGTGGCTAGGTCTCATTATCATCACGAGGGAGTCTCCGTAAGCCGGCTCTCTCAGTTATGTCTAGCCTTAGCTATTGTTTCTTGTTGCTTCTCCCTCTTTGGGGAGCCCCGCCCTTCCTTATATAAGTTAGAGGGGCGGGTTACATGTGGAGTCCTAGTAGGACTAGGACTAGTTTATCTTTTCTTACAAGTTGAGTACAAGTCCGGGTCTTGCTTTCTTCCTCTTAAGCCGGCCTACCATAACGTAAGCCGGCCTTCTGGGCCTTGAGCCTCTTGGGCCCCCGGGTCTTGTCGCTCCTCTGATCCGCTTGCCAGGTCACCCATAAGTCGCCAGGATTGGGCGGGTCACTTAGTGTGTCGTCCAGCCAGGGCGGGTCATTAGTGAGTCGCCAAGTCCGGCCGGGTTATACTTCCGGCCGGGTTACACCGTGGGGTATATCCCCAACAGTTAGGATGGTGGCACAAAATTTGATGCAATTGTTAGTGAGCTTCAATAATGTTGGAAAAGATGCACAAATTTGTAAATGCAACAAGTAGACCAATAGCAAGATATGGTACATGGAAACACACACGCAAATAGATAAGTGAGGACATGCAACCAAGGGATGAGCCAAAATGTGGATACCACAAAAATGCTCTTGTTACACAACACTAGAGAGACGCTAGCACGATTGCACAATAGGCAGATACGGAACTTGTGCACAACCTACTAGGAAAAAATGCAATGACTACTATCCCAAGTATGCTATATGTATGGTATTCCGATGGTATGATCCAAGATGATCGGATATGACAATATTAATGTAGTATGATGCTATGGTTCTTGCTTATAATCTCTTTGCTTATCTTTCCCTCTTTGCTTAAAAGCTTGTTTGGATCTTTCACTTTTGAGCTCTTTTCTCATGCAAAACTTCACAAACCAAGATAGCAATTGTGTATGCGATGACAACTTTGTGACACAAAAGATGATACCGAGATATACGCCACTATGATATGGTATGTATGCTATGTGGAGTATGATCACTAATGTACACAAGTCACGTTTCTGGCAATACTCAAAGGCTAGTCTCGATGGCTAAGCAACGCAAAAGTAAGGCTATGAGGTTATCAATGCAAATGGCATGGAATAGACCAAGATGTCGTCGAGGTTACGCCACGGTAGTCATTTGCAAACACGGACGGTTGTTGGCGATGCCGACTCCTTTACAAAGATGAGCGGTGGTGATGATGATGTCGAGCTGTACCTATATAGCCGCAACACAATAGAACATGGGAACCACAACTCAAATTCTTAAAGACCAAAACGTGTCAAAATCATCGTAGGTGGTAGCGGTGAGCGATGGTGGTGCTTGTGGAAAGCGGTGGTGGTATCGGAGTTCGCAATAGGTGGTGGAAGGTGGAGAGGTGGTGGTGGCCGGCCAGAAAAGTTTCAGATGCGTCTGGGTTCAGTGGACGTCCGGTGGAGAGCGGTCGTCCGATCGCCAGATGTCCGGTGGTCAGCGGTCATCCGGTGCCTAGGTGAACTCGGGCATGGGATGAACACTCGGGTTTGTGGAGGAGGAAGGTGGAGAGGTAAAATCCGAGCGATTTTGTGGATGTAAATGGTGGAGAAGATGGGGGAAAGCTAGATCCACACATGGCAAAGCAAATCCATGGATCAAATCCAACAAAACTTCATCGCACCAACAAATCACAAAAAAAAAATTGGGGCTATTTTTGGTGGGGATTTTCGGATTAGGATGAAAAACAACAAAATCAAGCTAGAAAACAAAGGGTAGGGGCTCCAAAAACGTGATCAACGTGGCTCATGATACCAAGATGATGTAGGGTAGAACCCTAGACGCCTGATCTTTCACGTTTGGAGGGAATCCTACCAAGAACACGAAGAACACGAGGGAGAAACGAGGGAAAAACAAGGAGAAACACAAGAGAAAACACTCAACCAACAAGATCAATCACACATGTGCTAGATTCTCGAAACACAATGAGATACACGATCAGAATCCAACAAGCGACGATACATAGGGTAACCAGTTCTTCTCCGAGAGGAGCTCTTGAGTTCTTCCTGTTATGGGCCTTGAATCCAAGTGGATCTTCTCTGTAGAGGCACAATCTCTCTCGGAGGAGCAAATCCGGATGGATGAGCGAGGCTCTATCTCACAAATGAGCTATCACAATGCTAACCCTAGCTAGGAGGAGGGAGAGTTCTATTTATAGTCGTAGTACAAATGGAGGTCGAAGTGAAGGGGTACAAGGGCTTTATCCCGAAGCTGCATGCACACAGGCAGCGGACGTCCGGTCGGTCACGGAGGTCCGGACGTCCGGTAGGGATCGAACTGAAATTTTGAATAAAACGCCTCTTTAACTCTGCCCATGACCTAATTGAATTGGCGGGCAGGGTTTTTAACCACGTACGAGCCGGCCCATCCAACATCATGGTGAAGTACTTAGCACATGCAGTATCGCCGACTTCCAACATCTCCATGGCCATCTCATAAATCTCAATCCAAGCCTCTAAGGGCTGATCCGCCGTGTAATTAGGCACCTTACGGGGGCCCTTGAAATCCTTGGGCAAGCACTCATTGCGTAGAGCCGGCACTAAACATGGCACACCCAATGTTCTAGAGGTTGCTTCAGTGTTTCGAAAACCAAAAGGAACTCCCGTCATAAGCAACCAAACAGTCCTATTGAAATGGACCCTCCTGTGGTTTCTCCCCTCATCATGCTTCACAAAAGAAATGAACACGTCACCAAATTTATGTGGGCTATCTAGCACCAACTTATCCCTATCTCGAACCCTCGTAAGACGCACATAAGCCTCTTCGAACGGACACCGCTGAATGTCCCTCAACCCCAACTGCCTATGCTCGACAATAAACTCTTCAAGAACATCTCTTACATTGGGAAATGGAGCATCGGCAGGGAGGGGATGGATGGTCGCAATCGCCCAATCTTCATGGTGACGAGGACGATGCGACAGCACCACCCGAGCCACCCCATTGGGGCCCTGGACCTGCTGAATATCAAAGCCCTGGGGCACGAAGGGTCGCGGGTCAATCGGAATGTTGGCCATCGGAGCCGCCGAACGAGCGCTCACCGTCGATGTCGAGCTCAAGGTGATGAGAGCAAAGTTTGTGCACTATGGACAAATAGAGGAGCAGTGCGTAGAAGTTGAGGAGGCAAGTGCAAAATGAGGCTGAAAATTAGGGAAAGATCCCAAACAGAGCTTGCTAAAAGAGGAAACCAGCGAGGGGCCGCGGGCCGAGCCAGTGGACTTAAACTAGTCCTGGACCGCATCCAAGTCCCAGGTCTCGTTTGGTGGGCTGGGGAAAGTTGCAAATCGAAGGGATGAGAAAAGCCCAGGTAAACGTTTCTTGTGACACTCCCTGGCAAACTGGCCCATCTGGCCACACGCATAGCACTGAAGTGAGTCATTTGAATAACCCCGATTCCCGCCCTATGAAACCGCAACGTGAACCTCTCCTGAGGTATTAAGATTGAGCCTTAAGGGCTCATTATGCCCGCGGCCACATTATTGCTAGAGGTCGGAATATTTGCAAGGCGAGCAAAAACTGATGGCCGGAGTTGATCGCCGGAAATATTGCTAGTGGCAGATCGTTGATGCGGACCACTTGTGACCAAAGTCTAAGAAGCATCCTCTTCACAATACAATAGATCCTCTTCATGTAACCAGTTGGGGCCTCCAAAACCCCAAAGATTGAAAACTAACTCAAAATCCTTTTCAACCACACGACCATGATTATAGATCTCAAAACCCATTGCTTTTGAAGCAACAGAAAACTTGAAAGTTCTGTCCTTGAGATGATGCACACGAAAACTTTGAGGATAGCCAGCAAAGCAAGATTGAAGCGTGATACTAACAGTGTGACAATCCAACCGAAAACGAGCACGACAGAAGGAAACCACCAAAGTTAACTCTCGCTGACGAAAACCAGGTTAAAATACTACTGGATGTCCAAACTTTTGTCTCATCGAACGCTGAAAATCTTTACCTCGAGCAAAGTTGAGTGAAGGAGGATCCATGGCCATCTCCCTCACCCCTACTCCTCACGCAACGAAACAAAAACAAGGTTGGTGGCTGCCACCCTCAGAGTGACAGGTGGCAGAGAGGCTGTGGCCGCCGGCGCCGGAGTGGCAACCGACGAGAGGAGAGGTGGCCGCCGGGGCCGGAGTGGCCACCGGCGGTGGGCGCCGAGGAGGAACCTAGGAGAGGAGTCTGTGTAGTTGGGCGAGTTGTAATATTCTTTTTATTGGGAATATTCCTTTTCTATTAAAGGAATTTCCTATTTGCCCTAGGTTGTGAAGCAACCTATAATTCTGTCACTCCAAAAATTCCCAAATAATTCTCATAAACTGTTTGGGTCATATCTTGCTCAAACATGGCAAAACTTTTCATTGCCATGTTCAAAAATAATCCTCCAATAATTCTTTTCCTATTCTGCCCTAAATGGCACTGTGTGTAACAAGTGCTATTTATCTTTGCTTGATTGACCCCAAACTTTTTGGACACCTTTTCATGTCCATATAATGGCCTCCTGCCAAAATTCAACTCAATTTGCCTAGTAGATATTCCCGAGCAATTTTTCAAAGTTCCTGACTGAGGGAAGCCATTGTGAAGGAAGTACAAGCTATGCATATCCAAATGAGTTGAAATTACGCAAGATTCTTCATATGACCAAATCAAGTCTCTCCACAAGATTTGAGCACATGTAACTCATCCATGTGAGCCCAGCTTCAAATCTTGGTTTCTGGTCAGAATTTCAGTTTGTGAAGCAACTATATTTTATATTGCTTCAATTAAGCTGAAAATTTACCAAGACATTCTCCTATCTATATTAACTCCCTCCATCAAGTTTTGGCCCATTTCATCTAGCCGATTTCCCTGTGCAATTTTTCCAAGTTTCTGGTCATATTGAAGCTCTGTGAAGCAAGTACCATTTTGGTATTTCCAAATGGCATGAAACTTTTACAGCAGCTTCATATGATCAAATGACCCACCTCCTCCAAATTTCATCCCATGACAATCATGTATGTGAGTGCAACTTCAAAATACCCAAATCTGACCAGTAGGGCCTTTTCTACAATAACTACCCTCTAAACTCCTCCTATTAAGCTGATTTTTGGTAATCAGCTGATGAGGACATCAATACCATTGTTACACCCACAACACCTGCTGCTATACATACTGGACCAATTACTAGAGCTCACGCACGCTAATTAAATTATCAGGTACTTTCGTTTCTTGGTAATGATTCTAATGTTCATGAGAATATGATGCTGCCTAAATTGGATACATTTGTTTTGCTTACAAATGAAGGGCCTGTCATGGATAAGAGGGATGAACACTGGAGCAAGACCAAGCATGGAGATGATGGCATGTGCGAGGGGAACAAGAACGGAGTTACAAGTGATGATTTCAGGACTTTGAGGCCCCCATAATGAGTGCATGAAACCTTGGACGAAATATACAAGATGCTACTTCATAATATTCGTCCATAGGCTATTCTAGGTGTTGTGTCACCTTATTATTGGGCCAGGCCCATGTAATTTCAAAATACTTAAGTATAGGCTATTTTTAGAGTCCGTATGTGTGGGGAAACAAGAGTTAGGGTTGGTTTCGGACCCCTCCCTCAAGGGCCACGAAATTCCCTCCTCTTCCTCCATATATACAGCCCTTAGGGCGTCGTTTAGACTTTGGGTTTTGTTTAGATTAAAAGTTCGCCATAGCTGCAACTTCGTGTACTTCGTTTGTGTTCAACGACCAGACAAAGGCGTCACAGAACCCCACCTTGATCAATAAAGCTTTCATCTTATATTCGCAATATCTAGATTGTAATCTCAGTTTCTTGCTTGTTCTTCGTTTGCTCGCAGGAAACAGACCCTCATGGTCAGGTTGATCGTGCTCCGGCGTGGTCAATAACCTCTCGGAGTTGGTTTAGCGATTGCTAAGGCGCGACGTTCTCGCACATTCGTAGTCTGATCGTCAAAGTCGACTTCCACAAAAGCGAAATCCATCATCTCAAAAGACAGGACACCTTTGCCTCTATCAAGTGGTATCAGATTTCCAGGTTGCTCGGTGAGATTTTACAGTTTTCGTAGTTTAGATCGAGTCTGTTCTTCATACCTATAGTCCATGAAAAAGCCACAAAAAAATTTAGGGTTAGTTCATCTTATCCGAACCAATCTGAGCCTTTGCATAATCTTTTCTGTATTTGCTTTGTTGAATTTGCGGTTGCATCGCCGTGTCAAGTTGCTGGTCCTAGCGTCTAGTACTTTAGAGTTTCGAGTTCTGTTCACAAGTTGTCACGATGCCGCCGCACCATCGTCATCACCGCTGCCATATACCACCATCGTCATCACTGCTGCCATATACCACCATCATCATCGCCGTTACCATATACCACATATCCCCGCCATCACGTTAATCCGAGTGCACCTCCATCAAAGATTCGCCACCAGTCCGTGTTCCATCGCCCTGCAAATATCCGCCACCAGTCCGAGTTTCCACCAGATTCATCTCCGCCACCAGTCCTAGTCCGAGATGAGTAATTGTTGCTTTGTTCTCGATTTCCAGATCACGCGATACTCCTAGTCGTGATAGAGTAGAACTCCCCAACTTCTGAACCATCCGCAGAAGAAAAATAGTTCCAGTTTCAAAATAGTTCCGAACCATTTGGAAAATTTTGGCTAGGCAGTTTTTAGGACATTTGTAGACTTTTTCAAAAAAAATTGTTGCGGAGCAAAAAAAAGAGAGGAAAAAAAGTGCAAAAAAAGTGTAAAAAAGAAAAATTTCAGAGTGTGCTCCTCCCTTGTTTACGTGCAGCGTCGTGATTTTGTTAGTGTTCTAGGCTCGCATCTCTAGTACGGTCTAGCCTAGGACCAGCACAGTACCGTCTATAGGATCATATTCTTGCGTGTTTCTATTGCTGCTAACCATGTCAGGATCACAAGCCGACGAGATTGACTGGGAGAACTTAACGAACAAGGAGCTTCATGATAAGTTTCAGCAAATGATGACTGAACAGGTGCAAGATGTGCTGAACAATTTTGAAGA